>NC_136518.1:194189-221689 GCF_053919585.1 Euprymna scolopes | reverse complement strand
TACTGACTGGCATCGAGACGTACACATCGCTCTCACCCCCGCCCGGGGGGGGGGGGCGAAACCTCATAAGAGCTAAGTTGAAAAGCTCTTGTTTTTTTAGCTGGGAAATTGATTAGTGGAACTTAAGTATGCAACCTGCATCACGAAGCTCGAATCAAAGAACTCGACTAAACAAGTGTAAAACGATTTATGAATAATTAATTTGTTTCGTTATATAAAAATGTCCCAGAGTTTTTCCTTGTTTCTCGCTTGCCGGCCTGAATGAAGATACAGTTTGTTTCAGATATCCCCTGACGCCAGATGATGAAGGAGACAGACTGGATCCAGCACAAAGCCAGAGTGACGGGCGAAATGGACAATGTTGCCACACGGACTTAGGGTCATGCACATTTCGCATGCCCTGAGCAGCAGAAGATATTTTCCAGTGACCAGTGAGAGTCTGATCACCCTTGAGGGGTCCACCACTAGACAAGTAAGAATGTAGCCCTGCTGGGTTGCATCTATGGTCCTGTGAGCTGGGAGCGACGAACACGGCCAGAAGTACATCACAAGTATGCTCCCGGGAACCAGATTAGCGACGGATGCAGCCCTCGGAGAAGAGGGGGTAGGGTTATATTATGTATACATATATATACATATACATACATATATATATGCATATATATATATGCATATATATATATATATATACATATATATGTGTGTGTGTGTGTTTGTATAATAAATTTACTGTACTTGTACCTCCTCCTTCAATGTAAATACCCCTTGCAAACCTGACTAACAGAAAAACATAACTTCTTCACTGTAGAGGACCCCAGATGCTGGAAAACATTCTACTCTAATAATTTTTTTTTTAGTTTGCTTGCCTTTGGAATTCTCTTCCTGCTCCCTGTGTTCCTGACCATACCAACATGCAGAAATTTAAGTGTAATGTGAAAAAAATGTTGTTCACAACTACCCACTTATGACAGCCCATATAAATCAGTCTCCTAAAGACTATTGTTCTTTATGCTTCAGTGAAAATATGCTTTGTTTAATGCAAAATAAATAAAAATGTTTAAAATAAAAAAAAAAGATTTGAGAAATGAGACTAACTATATTTTATTATATAGATTATTTTGACTTGGTTTTATAACTTTAAAGTAAACCAAACTGTGTCATAATTTAGATTAATCGATATTTTTTTATTTGCCCAGCTGGATCTTAAATTTAACTAGACGGAGAATTTGGTATATGCTTCAATAAATAATTATGTTTCTGAAGAAAGAAGGAAAGGTACAGTTTAAGAAACTTAATATTTGTTTTTTGTTTTTTATAGTAAATAAAATTTATTTTTACCTTTACAGATTTAAAACCTCTTGAAAAATGCATAGAGATAGAGAGGGAGAGGGGGCAAAAAGAAAAGAGAGGGGAGAGAACGGATAAGAGGGAACAGGTAAGAGAGAGAAAGGATGAGAGGGAACAGGCGAGAGAGAGAAAGAGAGAAAGGGGGCGAGGGAACAAGAGAGAGAAAGATGAGGAGAGGAAACAAGAGAGAGAGAGAAAAGGGAAGGAGAGAGAAAGAAAAGGAAAGAGAGAAAGGATAGAGGAGAGGGAACAGGAGAGAGAAAGGAGGGAACGAGATAAAGAAAAGAGGAGAGGGAACAGGAAAGAAAGGAGGAGAGAGATCGAGAGAAGGAGAGAGAGAGAGAGAGAGAGAGACGAGGAGAGGGACAGGGAGAGAGAAAAACTAGGAAGGGAACAGAACTAGAGATAGAGAAAAACGAAAAGACAGAACGAGAGATAGAGAGAAAAATGAGTAGAAGAAACTAGGGAAAGAGAAAAAAAAGAAGAGTGAATGAGAGAAAGAGAAAAATGAGAAGGAACAAGAGAGAGAGAGAAAAAAGATGGGGAGGAAATAGGAGAGGGAGAGAAAAAGGAGGAAAAAGAACAAGAAAGTGAGAGAAAAAGGAGGAGAGGGAACAAGAGAGAGTAAAAAGGGGGAGAGGGAGCAAGAGAGAGAGAAAAATGGGGGAGAAAGAACAAGAGACAGAGTGAGAGAAAAAGAGGGAGAGGGAATAAGACAGAAAGAGAAAAAAAGGAGAAGATGGAACAAAAGAGAGAAAGAAAAAAGAGAAGAGAGAAAAAGAGAAGAGGGAACAAGAGAGAAAGGAGAAGAACGAACAAGAGAAAGAAAGAAGAAGAATGAACAAGAGAAAGAGAAAAAGGAGGAGAAGGGACAATTGAGAGACAGAAAAAGGAGGAGAGGGAACAAGAGAGAGGAGGAAGGTGGGAGAAGACAGATGAAGAGAATGAGGGGTTGAGAGAGAAGAGGAACAAAAGAGAAAAGAAGAAAAAGACAAACAAGTATGAGATGAACCTTTGAAAGAGATAAAGGGAAGAAAAAGCCCAAGAGAAATAAGGAGGGAGAAAATATACATAAGATATGAGGAGACAGGGATGGGAACGAGAGAGATGAGGAGAGGGGGATGGGGACAAGAGAGATGAGGAGAGGGGATGGGGACGAGGGGGATGAGGAGGAGCAAGGGGGACAAGAGAGAAAAGGAGGATGAGCAGGGGGGAAGGAAATAGGAGAGATGAGCAGGGGGGAGGAGACAAGAAAGATGAGGGGGGGAAGAGATTGAGAGATAAGGTGGAGGAAGAGGACTAGAGAGATGAGGGGGGGAAGAGGATGAGAGAGATAAGAAGGGGGACTGAAGAAAGAGAAGGAGAGGGACGTGAGAGTTGAGAAGAAGGAGAGAAACAAAAAAGAGGAGGAAAAGATTAGAGAGAGGAGGAAAGGGATGAGAGAGAGATGAAGGAGGGGAGAGGGAGAAGGAGGAGAAGAGGGACAAGAGGAAGGAGGAAAAATGGCAAAAAGAGGAGGAGGAGAGGAACGACAGAAACGACGAGGAAGCCCCACTCAGCCTCATGGTACACCACAGATTATGCAGCTACCACTGCACAAAGATAGCATGCATTTCACCAGTTCATATGTCAAAAGTCAAATACAAATAAACAAAATTTCATAGATGCTAGAAATCATTGTAAGAGAAATAGCGACAGCCAAAAGAAAGCATGCTAAAATAATCAGGGAACGCAGAGAATCGTAAAAGATAGGAACTCATGATTTCTGGAAAATCTATAATAGTCGAGTGAATAAAGGTTAATTAGTAATTCCTCCACTATCCAACAACCAGAAGGTCGCATGCACGGCAACCGAGAAGGTGGAAGATCTAGCCAACAAACAACTCCCTCCCAAATTTCCCTATGTGAACTAAAGCCACACTAAATGATGCAAAGATCACCCCTTCTCATGACATCTCCAAGGCGTGTAGACCTGATCTCATCCCTGCTATACTAATTAAAAAATACTCAGCTGAGCTAGCTCCCATATTTTCCAAGCTTTACTAATCCTGCTTCTCTAATAGCTGGAAGATTGCCTCTGTGGTACCAGTGTACAAGGATTCTGGTGAAAGGAGTGACTCTCTCAATTATCACCCTATCAGTCCCCTCCCTCTCGTCGCTAAAATCTTTGAGACTTTAATTAATCAAGCACTAGTTCACCACCCTGCAAAAGCAAATCTTTTCTCCAACAAACAGTATGAATTTAGGCAATATCGTTCTACTGCAGATATTTTAAGTCATCTCTGAATGCATATACCATGTACTGGATAAAGCGTGTGAAGCCAGAGCTGTAGCCCTTGATATACCTAAAGCTTTTGACACAGTTTGGCACGAACGGCTGCTAATGAAAATTAAATCATACAGTATAACTGTATGTATACTAAATATAATTAGATCCTTCTTAGACAATAGGACCCTCCAGGTTGTCATTGGTGGACATACAACCAAGCAGCATAACATTAATGCGAGAGTGCCTCAGGGGTTGATCCTTGGACCACAATTATTCCTGACCTCCCTGATAATATTGCGTTCGAGCTGATGATACAATACTCTATAACAAGCACAAGGAAAAAACGGATGTACATAAATCTAAAATAATGGCAGAATCCTTAGAAAATGGCCTCCAGACTGTAGTGGAATCGGGTCGTAAATGGATGGTAACATTTAATGCTGGTAAAACTAAGCTGCTCTCCTTTAACAATTAAAAGAAGCCTCTCCAACTACTGATATCCATGACAAATAACACCCTACCTGAGAAATCTTCCTTCAAACTCCTCGGCCTAACATATACAGGCAATATAAACTGGAACAAATACATTGAGGACATTGTGAAGGCTGTTGCAAAGAAGGTAGGTTCCCTCTATCGAGCTAGAAAACTACTCACACCTGAGAGTATCCTGTACCTCTACAAGGCCACCATTCACATGCATGGAGTAGTGTTGCCACATCTGGACTGGTGTATCTACCACTAGCCTCATCCCTCTTGGATAGTCTAAAAAAGGGTTTTCAATCTATTACGTCCCACTTTATCAACTAAGCTCCAACCTCAGTCTCATCACCTCAATGTTGCATCTCTGTGTCTGTTTTACAAATATTTTAATAAAATGCGCTCTGATGAACTTGTTGCACTTGTACTCGCTCAACATACATATCCCAGACAAACTTGCTTAGCAACAAAATCTGATAGAATACATTCTTGTGGTACTCCTGTTTTTTCTCATCAAAAACTGTAGATCCCACTCACTTTAAAATTCCTGTTTTCCAAGAAAGTTTAGATAAAAAGGGGCATTGTACGTTTTCATCAAAGATCTCAAAGCTCTTTCATTATAGCATACTTCTAAGGATAATAGTCATGTTATATCATACATAAGCTAGCCCCAGAGATAAAATGATGAAATTTCTACGCACACCTCTCAAGTACAATATAAAAGTGTGATGCATAACATTTCAATAGAACTAAAAGCGTGCCTCAAAACTGTCTTTTTTTTTAAATTTATTTACATAAATTTTAAGCATTGAATAAAGAAAAAGAAAAGTTTATCGGCTTCATGATAGAATGTCAGTGACAAGCTGTGACCAAGATGTTTTATTGATAAAAGAAGAAGAAATAGTTTTACAGGAAAATATCAATGAACATCTGGTCTCATCTTTAAAACTCGTTCATTTCTGAAATAGAAAAACATTTTTCAGAGTTCTTTCATGATTTTACCACAAACTGATCCATCATTAGCAGTTGAATTCTTTTTCCATCCAACCATTGTGATATATATATATATATATATATATATATATATATATATATATATATATATATATATATATATATATACCCACACACACACTTGTTTGGATTTTTGTTTGTTGCATTACTGTATATGTTTTCTGATTGAGAACTTTCTGATTTTTCTCATGAGTCTATGGCAAAAAAATCTGGGATTGACATAAAAATATTGGTTGTTCTTCTGCGAATTAAACGGATTCATAATTGTACCCAAGTTTTGTATTTTGAAAAATGATTGGCAAGAAGAATAAAATCTTGAACTTTGGAATCTAGCAAAAACATTGTTACTAACAGGCTTTGTCAGCTTACTATCACTTTGCAAAATTCTCTATTTGAAATACTTGAAATATTAATTTAAAATAATAAACATTTCGTTCATAACTTTGTTGTAAACATGAAGTGTTATTGTAAAGAAAAGAAAGAAATTTGCCTTTAGATTTGTCATTTAGAAATAGATTGCAACTTGTTGAAAATCAAGTTAATCTCGTCATTTGAATACAAATGCTAAATATTTGCAAGGAAATTTAAAAAAATATTGTTATTGTCATCTATAAATATAAAAGCAAAAACGTATGTATGTATGTATGTTCGCTTTTTGTGTATGTCTGAGAAAAGCTTTTTTCCAAGAAGCGATCGGTCAGCTCACTCCTTAAAACTTTTTATATCACGTCTAAATGATAATATCTACGAGTTAACAACGGGGGTCACCTGTCTATTTAATTTGCCCGAGTTTGAAAAGCTAAATATTCCACATTTTTTGATCGCCACATGTGGATTGAGCTTTTTCGTATAATAAAAGCGAAATGAAGCTTACGACATCGTTCCCGGTGTGATCGCTGGGAACGTCCAAAAGCAATCAGCTTTGATCAATGCGGAGTTTCTCCTTATATCAGACAATTGCAACTCAATTTGGACAACACCCTTTTATGGGGAGCTGGTTTACCCTCCAAAATCTTGGGGAAACAAAAAGAAAATAAAAGAAGCTGCCCTGCAGTAAATAAAATACTTCCCCCGCAGTGAAAGTTAAGTCATTAAGTACAGGCACCTACCAATTCTTAATACTTAAATAAATTCAAACATGTTTCCGTTACTATTTCTTGGTGGCCCATTGGTTAACGTCGCACATTTTTTTTCACACTTTAATTTCCAACTTCGCCTCAAGGCTTCGGGTTCGATCCTTCATACTTACCTACCAAAACTTTTTTAAAAATTTTAACCCCCCCCTCCACAAACACCCGGGCAACGATTTTTTATTATTCTTTTGTTTTGATTTATCCCAAATCACATACACCTCCGAACACCCGGGCAACACCGGGTACCTCCCACTAGTCTATATATATAAAAGCGAAAATGTGTGTGTGTATGTGTGTATGTGTGTTTGTATGTCTCACAAAAACTTTCGACAGAGGCGACGGATTTTCACAAGATAGGTATCATTTTCAAGCTCAAACTTTCAGCCAACAAATATTGAAAAATTGGCCAAAAACATTCATTCCTTCACCCTCAACCAGACCCTTTTCTACCATGAGGGGTGGAAAAAAATCATATCTTCATGACAAGATGGCTTCTACGCATGCGTCAACATGCAAAAGACGTTGTACCTTGAATTCGTTAAAATATTACCTACTATTACCTAGATTCATCGACACGTTCATAGTGCAATGGATTAAATGACAGCGTCATTATCTTAAGATTACAGGTTCAATCCCAGTTATCAAATTCATTTTTTTTTGATTTTTAAACTTTTAATATTGAAACAAGGTTATTTATACCATATTTTTTTCCACTTTTCGGTGTTTTTTTTTTTCTCCTTTTCTTTAGTTTTTGTTTATATCCGATTTTTTTAAAAGAAGTTTTACGTCCGTGTGCTGTTTTTTGAGATTTTTTTCCGGACAGCGTCGTTATCTTAAGATTGCAAGTTCAATCCCAGTTATCAGATATATTTTTTTTTTTAGATTTTTAAACTTTTAATATTGAAACAAGGCTATTTATACATTTTTTTTTTTGCTTTTCACTGTTTTTTTTTGTTTTTGTTTTTCCAAACACGTTAATATTTTTTTTTCATTTTTTTTGTTTTTGTTTAGCCAATTTTTTACGTCCGTTTGCTGTTTTTTTGTTTTGTTTTGTTTTTCCAATTTTTTAAAAAAGTTTGAACAGGGTTATTACTTCGCTTATTCTTTACCCTCCCTCCTACACAGACACCTCCAAACACCCGGGCAACGCCGGGTACCCCCGCTAATCTATAATATAAAAGGCAAAATGGGCGCGCATGTTTGTGTATGTCAAAGAAGGGCTTTTTTTGCCAGACTTCTCGACAAGGTTACTATTTTGATGAACTTTCCTTATACTCCCTAGATTATAATATCTCAGATTCAAATACATCTCTATTTTTTATTTGATCGAGTTTTAAAAAAATCCCTGGTTTCCGGTATTCGTTTGTCTTCTATATATATAAAAGGCAAAAATCTATATATATAAAAGGCAAAAATCGGTGTGTATGTATGTATGTATGTATGTTTGTTTGTAACGCTAAAACTTTTGACAGACACAACCAAAGTTGACAAATTAGGTAGCATATTGCACCTTGATCACCCGGATGACAAATATCGAAATTTCACGTCAAACGGACAACTAGAAGGGGGTTAACTGATCATTTTTCTCCCAGGGGGGCCCCCCAAAAAACCTGTCATTTTAACATTATTCATTAGCTGTCACGTGACGTGACGTCAGCTCAGTAAAATGTCGGCTACGCTGAGCCTCTGACGTACATTAAAGCTGCCTGCGAGGAGTATCATTGATACTATAACACAGTTAAATATTAGTTTAAGAGTCGAACCGTTATTACCAACGGATTTATCGCACTTCAAAAAGAAGAATCCCAAAATTACATAAAAATTGACGTAGGGAAAATGTTTTTATTTTTGCTTGAAGTTTTTTACCGGCGAAGAAAGATGACTATGCTCTTTGCTATAGTTTACCATGTAAACAAGACTTTAGCCATTTTGTTTTTACCTCCTAACTCTGTTAAACTGGAAGGGGGAGGGGTGGCTATCAGTATAAGGCCGCTTAAATACACGAAAATTACTTTTATACGAGTTTGTTTTCTTATGAATGGAACCGCGTTTATAGGGGGGAGGGGGGAGGAGGCAATGTGCACAGTCTCCCAAGCATTACCTACTATAAAAAAAGATGCACATTTACCCTCTTCTCTCACCCTCTTTCTCTCTCTCTCTCTCTCTTTCTCTTCTCTCTCTCACTCTCTTTCTCTATCACCCTCTTCTCTCTCTCTCTTTCTCTTCTCTCTCTCATCCTCTTTCTCTCTCTCTCACCCTCTTCTCTCTCTCTACCTTTTTCTCTTCTCTCTCGCACCCTCTTCTCTCTCTCTCACCCGCTTCTCTCTCTCTACCTCTTTCTCTTCTCTCTCGCACCCTCTTCTCTCTCTCACCCGCTTCTCTCTCTCTACCTCTTTCTCTTATCTCTCTCTCTCTCAACCTCTTCTCTCTCTCTCTCTCTTACCCTCTTCTCTCTCTCACTCTCTGTGTACACCTTTTTCTCTTCTCTTCTCTCTCTCTCTGACCCTCTTTCTCTCTCTCTCACCCTCTTTTTCTGCTCTCTCTCACCCTTCTCTCTCTCTCTCTCTACCTCTTTCTCTTCTCTATCACCCTCTTTCCCTGCTCTCTCTCACCTTCATCTCTCTCTCTCTACCTATTTCTCTTCTCTCTCTCTCCCTCTGCTCTCTCTCACCCTCTTCTTTCTCCCTCACCCTCTTCTCTCTCTCTCACCCTCTTCTTTCTCCCTCACCCTCTTCTCTCTCTCTCTCTACCTCTTTCTCTTATCTCTCTCTCTCACTACCCCTCTCTCTCTCTGTCTTACCCTCTTCTCTCTCTCTCTACCTCTTTCTCTTATCTCTCTCTCACTACCTCTCTCTCTCTCACCCTCTTCTCTCTCTCACCCTCTTTCTCTCTTACCCTCTTCTCTCTCTACCTCTTTCACTTCTCTCACCCTCTTTCTCTCTCACCCTCTTTCTCTGCTCTCTCTCACCCTCTTCTCTGCTCTCTCTCACCCTCTTCTCTCTCTACCTCTTTCTCTTCTCTCTCTCTCACCCTCTTCTCTCTCTCTTACCTATTTTGTAATATATATATATAGATATATATATTGTACAAACTATTGTACAAACTATTACCACTTATCAAGGCCTATAGGCCACTCGAGGATGAAAGTTTAAAAGTGCACAGTAGTCAAATTCGGCAAAGATGACGGAACCGCTTTAAGAGGAGGATGAATTATTCAGTGACTCCAACCTATTTTGTTACATATATGTATGTATATATTTTTGTAAAAAATATATATTACTACTTATCAAGGCCCATAGGACACTCGAGGATTAGAGTTGAAAAGTGCACAGCAGTCAAATCTGGGAAAGAGGATGGAACCGCTTTAACGGGAGGATGAGTTATTCAGCGACTCCAACCTATTTTGGTATATATATATTTATATCTATATTTATTTTTAAATATATATTACCACTTATCAAGGCCCATAGGCCACACGAGGATGAGAGTTTAAAAGTGCACAGTAGTCAAATTCGGCAAAGATGATGGAACCGCTTTAAGAGGAGGATGAATTATTCAGTGACTCCAACCTATTTTGTTATATATATGTATGTATATATTTTTGTAAAACATATATATTACTACTTATCAAGGCCCATAGGACACTCGAGGATTAGAGTTGAAAAGTGCACAGTAGTCAAATTCGGGAAAGAGGATGGAACCGCTTTCACGGGAGGATGAGTTATTCAGCGACTCCAACCTGTTTTTTTATATATATATTTATATCTATATTTATTAAAAAATATATATTACCACTTATCAAGGACAATAGGCCACTCGAGGATGAGAGTTGAATAGTGCACTGTATAAAAAATACGGTAAAGAGGATGGAACCGCTTTAACGGGAGGATGAGTTATTCAGCAACTCCAACCTATTTTTTTATATATATATATATATATATACTTTTATTAAAAAATATATATTACCACTTATCAAGGACAATAGGCCACTCGAGGATGAGAGTTGAAAAGTGCATAGTAGTAAAATTCGGGAAAGAGGATGGAACCGCTTTAACGGGAGGATGAGTTATTCAGCGACTCCAACCTATTTTTTATATATATATATATATATATATATATATATTTATAACAAAAATATATTACCACTTATCAAGGCCCATAGGCTACTCGAGGATAAGAGTTGAAAAGTGCACATTAGTCAAATTCGGGAAAGAGGATGGAACCGCTTTAACGGGAGGATGAGTGATTCAGCGACTCCAACCTATTTTGTTATATATATATATATATATATATATATATATATTTTGTACAAACTATATATTACCACTTATCAAGGCCCATAGGCCACACGAGGATGAGAGTTTAAAAGTGCACAGTAGTCAAATTTGGGAAAGAGGATTTAATCGCTTTAATAGAAGGATGAATTATTCAGCGACTCACACCTGTTTTGGTATATATATATATATATTTATAAAAAAATATGTATTACCACTTATCAAGGCCCATAGGCCACTCGAGGATGAGAGTTAAAAAGTCCACAGTAGTCAAATTTGGGAAAGAGGATGGAACCGCTTTAACAGGAGGATGAGTTATTCAGCAACTCCAACCTATTTTGTTATATATATATATATATATATATATATATATATTTTTCATAAAATATGTATTACCACTTATCAAGGCCCATAGTCCACTCGAGGACGAGAGTTGAAAAGTGCACAGTAGTCAAATTGGGGAAAGAGGATGGAACCGCTTTAACGGGAGGATGAGTTATTCAGCGACTCCAACCTTTTTTTTTATTTTGTAAAAAATATATATGACCACTTATCAAGGCCCAGAGGCCACTCGAGGATAAGAGTTGAAAAGTGCACAGTAGTCAAATTTGGGAAATTTGTTATATATCTATTTTTTTGTTACTTAGGCATTTCCACTTATCAAGGCCCAGATACATCTCGAGGATAAGAGTTAAATGTGCACAGTAGTCAATTGGACAATAAGGCCCAGAGGCCACCCGAGGATAAGGGTTGAAAATGGCAGTAGTTAATTGGACAACATAGTAATCGTTAGTAATGGAAAGTCGGGAAATTTGTTATATATATATTTATATTTTGTTTAGATAGGCATTACCACTTATCAAGGCCCAGAGGCCACTAGAGGATAAGTGTTGAAAAGTGCAGTAGTCAATTGGACAAAATATAGTAATTGTTAGTAATGGAAATTCAGTAAATTTGTTATATATATATTAATATTTTGTTAAATACGCATTACCACTTATCAAAGCCCACAGGCCACTCGAGGATAAGGATTGAAAAGTGCACCGTAGTAGTCGGTTGTAATGGAAATGCGGGATATTTGTAATATACCTATTTTTTGTTACTTAGGCACAACCACTTATTAAGGCCCAGAGGCCACTCGATGGTATTACCACTTATCAAGGCCCAGAGGCCACTCGAGGATAAGCGTTTAAAAGTGCAGTAGTCAATTGGACAATATAGTAATCGTTAGTAATGGAAATTCAGTAAATTTGTTATATATATGTATATTTTGTTACATACGCATTACCATTTATCAAGGCCCAGAGGCCACTCGAGGATAAGGATTGAAAAGTGCACAGTAGTCAATTGGACAATATAGTAATCGTTAGTAATGGAAATTCAGTAAATTTGTTATATACCTATTTTTTGTTACTTGGTCATTTCCACTTATCAAGGCCCAGAGGCCACTCGAGCATAAGAGTTAAAAAGTCCACAGTAGTCAATTGGACAATAAGGCCCAGAGGCCACCCGAGGATAAGGGTTAAAAAGTGCAGTAGTCCATTGGTCAATATAGTAATCGTTAGTAATTACTACTTCTCAAGGCCCAGAGGCCACTCGAGGATAAGGGTTGAAAAGCGCAGTAGTCAATTGGACAATACAGTAATCGTTAGTAATGGAAATTCAGTAAATTTGTTATATATATATATATTTATATTTTGCTAAATACGCATTACTACTTATCAAGGCCCAGACGCCACTCGAGGATAAGGGTTGAAAATATTCAACAAATTTTTTATCTACAGATTAGAAAATTTGTATATAGGGTATTCAGACATATGGAATATATCTAGCATAATCTATCTATTATATCTATAAAAGTCAGAATGTTTGTGTGTGTGGGTGTGTGTGAGGTAGAGAGAGAGAGAGAGAACAATTCTTAACCTATATATTCAACAAATTTTTTATCTACAGATTTTAAATTTGTTATAAAGGGTATTCATACATATGGAAATATATCTAGCATAATCTATCTATTATATCTACAAAAGTGAAAATGTGTGTGTCTGTGAGAGAGAGAGCAATTCTCAACCTATATAATCAACAAATTTTTTATCTACAGATTAGATAATTTGTATATAGGGTATTCAGACATATGGAAATATATCTAGCATAATCTATCTATTATGTCTATAAAAGTGAGAATATGTCTGTGTGTGAGAGAGAGAGAGTAAGAACAATTCTCACCCTTTATATTCAACAAATTTTTATCTACAGATTAGAAAATTTTTATATAGTGTATTCAGACATATGGAAATATATCTAGCATAATCTATCTATTATATCTATAAAAGTGAGCATGCGTGAGAGGAGAGAGAGAGAGAGAGAACAATTCTCAACCTATATACTCAACAAATTTTTTATCTACAGATTTGAAAATTTGTATATAGATTATTCAGACACATGGAAATATATCTAGCATAATTTATCTATTATATCTATAAAAGTGAGAATGTGTGGGTGTGTGAGAGAGAGAATGAGAGAGAACAATTCTCAGCTTATATATGCAACAAATTGTTTATCTACAGATCCGAAATATCACATTTGTATAGAAGTAGAAATCTGGATACCTATTCTGATACCTAATAAAAGAAAGGACACTCTTTGGGGCGGATTTTGATGATAACAAGTCACTAATAAGAAATTATAATAAACATTGAAATAATTTAAGAATTTTATCAAAATAAAATTGCATGGTAATCACCCAATTTCTGCCACAAAATTTTGATTGGCAAAACTCATAAACAGAAAATATATATTTTCTAATTTCATCTTTTTTTTTATATAATCTGATTTGATGTTTTCCTTAATATTCAAATCACTATATTTTGCTGCTTAATATCAAATACAGCAAATGAGTTATTTTTTATGCATCAAACAATTACATTTTCTCATTCATCCAAACTAATCACTGAACATCAATTTCATATTTTCTTCACTAAAATATTACTGTGCTTGATGTCATCAAGTGGAGCGGATCATTTTTTTTTCATTTGTTCACACATTTTTCCAATTTATATATATTTTGTCTAAGATTCTTAGCCTATGTCATTGCATACCAAGCTGTTTATTAAAAGTTACGGTTCACTGTAAACACATACGTTACACCAAAATAAAAACGCTTCAGATAATGTCTTGATATTCAATTAAGTTTCTCACATGACATCTTATGAAGTTAGTAGAAATGTTACAGACTTTTGAATCTCAAACACTTTCAATACTGTGCACTGATATTTTCTTTTTTGGAATATAAGCACATTCATGATTTTTTTTTACAAACGTCAACACATTTCACAATGTGTAGCAATGTACTGAAACAATTATAAAAATATTTGTTTTTATTTTGGATGATGCAGGGCATCCGAAGAGAGATTTTTCTAACAAAATGAAAGTATAATT
The DNA here is from genome assembly GCF_053919585.1 of Euprymna scolopes. Lineage (NCBI taxonomy): Eukaryota > Metazoa > Mollusca > Cephalopoda > Sepiida > Sepiolidae > Euprymna > Euprymna scolopes. The sequence goes on along the minus strand of NC_136518.1, from coordinate 207,737 downwards.
TTTAGCAATAGGTATCTAGGAAAAGGCCACTACATACGTTATAAATTCCAAATTTCCACAACCTGGCAAATACTGGTACACGCTAGCAAATTTAGATTTGCAATTACAGAATATGATTCTAATTTTTTCCTTTGCTCTTTATTCTAACACTACACTAAGTTTACTGTTTTATTTCGCTACAGTTGATATTGTGTAGAACAATAAGAAAATCATAGTGAACAATGCATTCAACAAAATTTCACACACATTTCTAGATACCTATATCTAATAAGTTCAAAAGAAAGGACACACTTAGGGAGGTATTTTGGTGGTCAAGTCACTAAATAGAGATTAGCTGGTTTCCCGGCATAGCCCAGGATGTAATAAAGATTGACTGAAATACATGTTCTAGCTGGTTTCTAGGCGTTGCCAGGGATGTAATATAGACACATTATGTTGTATATTACCTGTTCTCTTCTCCCTAAGGTAAAACAATTTCATATACATGCTGTAAATTACCTATGCTAGGGATAAAACATGAACAATACCAGTCCGGGGGTAGATAAAACAAATAATACATAGAGATGAAAGATTCGTCTCCCCTAAGAATAAAACATATGTTCAATATCTGCTTTTGTTTTTTCATTGTTTATACGGTCCCGAGCAACGCCGGGTAGCCCTGCTAGTTTTCATATAAAAGTGAAACTAATCAAAGCAAAGTCAATAGCTTCCTGGTCTTATGGCAGGGACGTCCAGAAAGGCAATCAGCTTTGATCAATGTGGGGGGAAACCCTTCATATCAAACAATTGCTATTCATTTGGACGTTGACAAAGGCCCCCTCCCTTTAAGTGGGGGAGCTGGTTTTCCTCAACATTGTGGGGAAACAGATACAGCAGAAACTGGACTACAGCCAGAATTAAATGCATTATTAAGCCAGACATTCATTTCTGCACCTACATAAACTCATTCACTTAACTATCCATCTCTGCAAGTCAACTTTTTGATTGACATCGCTAAATTAGAATGCGTTTCACTTCCTGTCGCGTCATAGCGTAACGGTAAGATGTTAGGTTTTCTTTTACTTTCTTTTCCGCCTTTGCATCACGGGTTCGAGCCTGCCTGTTACTACCACTTTTTTTGCTCAACACACACCTCCAAACACACGGCCAATGCCGGGCACCCCTGCTATTATTATTTAAATCAAAACCATCATTGAATTAAAAAAAATAAATAATAGTAAATTAATGAAATTGTTGCATAATAAATGGCCCTATGTCAGTTAGCGAGTACATCAGCTAGTGTTAACCTTGATAAGGTTTGAGTCAGGTGCAAATTGAAGTGACACAAGTTTAGGGAATAAACCAATTCTAACAGATGAATAGAAAGGAAAAGAAAAAAAGGTTTCAAAGGAATTTGCCTATTTGACGTGCAGGAGGCAGATTGCCAATAATGCTTTAATAATTGAAGAAAATGTGACAATATTAGAGAGTTGAAAAAAAAGGGTTGATATGCCACAGAGAGAAATGTTGAAATTAAGATGGTGAAAAAGAAAGGAAAGAAAGGAGCAGAAAAAGAAAAGGGAAAGAAAGAGAAAAATTGAAACTGTTAAATGCTCATGGAAGTCATAAAAACCCAGGATTGATAAAGAATTATCCTGTTTTTGCCACAAAATGGCCTTGTTGATTATTTGGGATCAATAAAATAAACAGGAAGATAAATATTGTCACTTTTCAAGGATTTGAGAGATGGAATTTGGCAATAAATGGGTTTTCTCAAGGATCTAGGAAAGTTAACTATTTAGTAGTACTAAGCCGCACGTGCGTGGTCCCTGTCTGGTGCTGCATGTGAGATGATGCCACAAAAAACAGTGAAGAAATGATGAATGTGAGAAGTTGCAAAAATTGAAAAAAATGACACTTTTTAACCTCATAACTTTTGCCCCATCCATTAGATTTTTCTGAAACTTGTCGAAAATGTGAAGGCAACGTTGGCCCTTCACACTTCTCAAAATGTAATGCAACACAGTAACTAAATTATTAAATGGATTTATTGAGTTATTTAATCTGACGCGTGCGCGTGTGTGTGTGTGTGTGTGTGTAGTGTTGTGATACTTCTCTCCTCATGAGGAGTAGACACATAATCAGTATATATTGTAGAGAAATTTCTTACTCCAAAAATTTGATTTTCTTTAGTTAAAAATAAAACTACTTGATCAATTTATATGATTTTTGGAATATGACATTTTCATTCTCTTATGGCTACATACAAGAACCAAGAAAGGTTTTATATATATATATATATATATATACACACACACATAATGAAATTATATAATAAGTATAATAATAGATAGGTAAATATATGAATAAATAAAAAATATATAAATAAATCGACAGATATAAAAAGAATTGAGGCACCATAATATGAATACATTTAAAAATAGATAGAACAAATTATGGTAAATATAAATACAATGATTAGGTGATTATGTTATAATATTGTAATGATTATTTGTGAGGCTGTATAGATAATTTATAATAGGTGTGTCATGTAATCTTATTTAATATATATTATTGCACATATGAATCATATACCTATGCCCCCCCTCTACCACAGCAAGAGTTCTTACCTGGAATTCCAGAAGGAGCTAATAATACGGCTGATGGATGTGTTGGATATGGCAAAGTGGCCGCAGTGCTCTTGAAGTTGAATTCGGAATCAAAGTTGACAACATTGCTGAAGGAATCAAGTTCAATCTGTGCATCTCGTTGTGCGTTTGATGGCAAATGAGGCTCATATTGAAAGTTGACCTGCTCCAGAGTCAATTTGAAAGGCTCCATACAGATCCTACGCTGCACGTCGCTACCTTTGCCATCGTCCTAAAAAGACATAAACAACATTTTTAATAAATCAGATCAAACTGATAAAGCTTATATAATAAGTATATGTGCAATTTAACTAATTTTAAAAACATGGAAAAAAAATAAATTGCATACTCTCTCTCTGTAGCATGACCGTTACACTTTAACCATAACATTACATTTCAACCACTCAGACCCGCACGTTGTCTGATACTTTGTCGCAAAGAAACAAACAAAAGATAAAGGAAAGAAATAAAAATCCGACTCAGCATTTCTTTTTAGTGTAAACAACAATAACATATTTCATTATCTTTCAAAAGTCTTTTCGCACACACCAGTCTGTCATATAACATGTACTTTTTAAAAATCTCTCTGCCCAACACCTTATGCCGGTCATAGCCAGCACTTTCTTGCCCTCATTTTCGCATGTCTATCTTCCCCCGCAGCATTTTGCTTTCCCCCTACATTTTTTATTTTCCTATTTTTCTTCTTTTTCCATGATGTCAGCACATGCACACTTGCTTAATTTGCATGTGCTAAGGTGGCTGCTACTGCTAATATTTTCGCTAGTCAGCTATCATAGCTGCTGCTGATTTTTCTCACACATGTGCTAAGTTATAATATGAGCGCACCATATCTTTACATTTGGAAAGTTTTGCAACCTTATTGAGAACAAAACTTTAGCCCAGGGATGAGAGGGCAGGGCAATTCTTACATTGTGCCAACACATGCATGGATTAGTAGGTTATACTCAAGTACTTGCTACCAAATATACCACTCAGACCTGCACATTGTCTGATACTTCATCGCAAAGGAATAAATAAAAGAAAAAAATAAAAATCTGATTCAGCATTTCTTTTTAGTGTAAATGCATCTTCAGAACTGTATTCTTTCCTATTTGTTTTTCAGATAGATTTCACACATTCCTTCCACATACAGTGCCTGATATTCTCAAATGGTTATCTATTTAGTTTGGCCAGGCTCAACATTGGTGATCTAATGAGAATTGATGTGTCAATGTGCATATGCCATATGCAAGTAGAATATATGTAAGAGGACTAATTTTAAAGCTTATATAGTCAGTATATATGTTGACAGCCTAATTTTCTGCAATCATCGAATGCTGATGATATCCCTACATTTGAAACAGAATCTATTTATTTTTTAATGTAATTATAATCTATAATATAAAAGCAAAAATGTATGTTAGTGTGTGTGTTCTTTTTTTCTTTGTATGTCCGGCAAAGATTTTTTTAGGACAGCACTCATTGGGATACTATGTCTTACAACTTTTTATATACTCCCTAGATTATAATATCTCTAATTTACAAAAGGTTGTCTCTATCTTTTATTTGAGCGACTTTTACATGCTATTTTTGCACTATTTTTTCCTCTCCACATATTTGTTCGGCTTTTCTGCATAAAAGCGAAACTTATTTGAAATAAAAGTAATTAGCTGGCCTTCGTGGCCAGCAGGTGTTGACGGCAATCAGTTTTGATCACTGTGAGGAATACCCTTCATATCAGACAATTTTTATTCATTAAGACACTGCCAGAGCTCTCCCCAAGAAGGGGGGAGCTGATTTCCCCCACGACGGTGGAAAGCAGAAAGTTTAAAACTGGCTTACAGCCAAACCCTAACTTTCTTTCACTATCTTTTCTACTTTCACGTTAAGGTTTCAGGTTCATGCCTGCCTACCTACTAACACTTTTTTTTTTCTCCACACACACTTCCAAACACTCGGGCAATTCCGGGCACCCCGCTAGTCTATTATATAAAAGCGAAAATGTGTTTGTGTGTGCACTTTTTTTGTATGTCTAGCAAAGAATTTTTCAGGGAGGGGGGGGGGCCCGGAGGGGGGGTACCACGTCTTAGAACTTTTTATATACTCCCTAGATTATAATATCTCTGATTTACAAATGGAGGTCGTCTCTATCTTTTATTTGAGCGACTTTTAAACTCTATTTTCATGCTATTTCTTCCTCTCGCATGTTTTTTTGGCTTTTTCGTATAAAAATGCAAAACTGAATCTGGAGTAAATGCGTCTACCTAGCACTCGTGGCAGAGATGTCCAGAAAAGCAATAAGCTTTGATCAATGTCGGAAAACCCCTTCATATCACACAATTGCTATTCATTTGGATTCTCCTCTTTTTGTAGGGAGCTGGTTTTCTCCAACATCGTGAAGAAACCAACAAATACGCAGAAAGCTTAACAAGCCAGAATTAACTGCATGATTTCATTTCTCTATGGCATGAAGTTTGACCTAGAAAAGCAGACGTTCGTTTATGCACCTGCATTTTTTAATCGCTTAATTTGAATGATTCTTACTTCCTCTGCCCTCTTAGCGTAGCAGTAATATGTCACGTCTTCTTTTATGACTTTGCCTCAAAGCTTCAGGTTCGAGCTTATCTACCTACCAAAACATTTTTTTTCCTACACACACACACCGAAAAACACCCAGGCAATGCTGGGCACCCCCACTAGTCCATTATATAAAAGGCAAAATGAGTGTGCACGTTTGTGTATGTTCACGAAAGGCTTTTTTTTATGGGGGTTCTCGACAAGGTTACTATTATGGAGAACTTTCTTTATACTCCTTAGATCGTAATATCTCCAATTTGTGAACGGACGTTGTCGCTATCTTTTATTTGATTGAGTTTTAAAAAAATTCCTGGCTTCCAGTGTTTGTTTGTCTTTTTCATATAAATAAGGTAAAACTGATCGAAGCAAAGTCGACTGTCTGGCCTTCCGGGCTGGGACGTCTTGAAGTCAATTAGGTTTGATCAATGTGGGGAAAAACCCTCCATATCAGACAATTGCTATTTATTTAGACGCTGCCAGAGTTCTCCCTTTTTGGGGGAGCTGGTTTTCTCTAACATCATGGGGAAATAAATGCGGTAGCTTGACTAGCTTACAGCCAGTCATTTCACGATCCGCTATGACATAATGCTTGACATCACTAAATTTCAACGTTTTACACTTCCGTTTGCGTCATGGCATAGCAGTAAGATGTCAGGTTTTCTTTCACTTTCTTTCTGCCCTTGCGTCGTGGGTTCAAGCCTGCCTGCCTATTAATACTTTTTTTTTTTAAAACCTACAAACACCTGGGCAACGCTGGGCACCCCTTCTAGTCTAATATATAAAAAGCAAAATGTGTGTGTTTGTGTGTGTGTGTGTGTGTGTGTGCATGTTTGTATGTCTCATAAAAACCTTTGACAGAGGTGACAGATTTCCACGAGATCAATATCGTTTTAAAGCTCAACCCTTTGGACGACAAATATTGCAAACTTGGCCAAAAACATTAATCCTTCACTTTAAACGGGGCAGTTTTCTACAAGGAGGGGTCGGTATTTTGCATTGCCATTTTTGCAAGTCATCATATCGGTCGGATTGACTTCGCTTAATTTCAACATTCCGAACTTCCAGTCGGACTGTAGAGACATCGGCAAAGACATCATGTTCTTTTTTTCCGCCTTCGTGTACAGGTTTGAGCCTGCCTGCTTACTATCACATTTTTTTTCTCTCTCCACCCAAACTGCCGACAGTTGTTTCGCCTCCCTCCCGCTAATACCAATTTATTTCATTTTTACTCACCTCCCCCCTCCTCCCCGGGTTCCTTACTCGACCCAAGCAACGCTAGGGAACCCTGCTACTATACCACTTTTTTTTAACACCTTTTAATTCCACCGCCACACCGAGGGTCCTTACTACTACACACACCCAGGCAACGCCTGTACCTCTGCTAGTCTATTATATAAATCTCACCTTTCTGTTAGTGTGTATGTATGTATGTCTTGCTAAAACTTTAGACACACGCGACCAACACTGACAAAATCGGTATCGTTTCAAAACTAAGTCTCTCGACCGATAAATATCCAAAAATTGGCGCAAAACATTCATTCATTCACTGTCAAGTGGACCGTTTTTTAAAAGAAGGGGTCACTTTTTTTATTGACATTTTTACAAAACCATCCGACCCCTCCTTGTAGAAAACTGCCCCGTTTAAAGTGAAGGAATTAATGTTTTTGGTCTTGCAATGACTAGCCTTATTTCAAAACCTACTGACATCGTTTGTCGCGGTGGGTGTGGGGACTAAACCGTTAGCTTTTTTTTTCGCCTTCTTTTTTCCCTTCGCATTACAGGTTCGAGCCTGGCTACTGCAGCTAATTTTTTTTTTTTTTTTTTGCAATCGCACGGGTACTCGCTGCTATTTTCATTTTTTTTAGGGGGTTGATTAATCTTTTTTTTTTAAATATATTTAGGGCTCCGTTGCTCAATAACCTTTACCATAAAACCTCTCCACACCTGGGTAATGCTGAGTACCCCCGCTAGTCTAATATATAAAGGGTAAAATGTGTGTATATATGTGTATGTGTTTGTATAACTCACAAAGACTTCGAACAGATGCATTGGAACATGACAAATCGGTATCGTTTTAAAGCTCAATCTCTTGGACAAATATTAAAAAGTTAGCCAAAAACCTTAATTCCTTCACCCTCAACTAGGCCATTTTTTACAAGGAGGCATTGGTTTTTGCATCGATATTTTTGCAAGTCATCGTCTCCATTGGATTGACTACCCTATATTCGAATGCTCACAAATTCCGGTTTCGCGATGGACGCATCAGTTAAGATGTTAGGTCTTTTTTTACCTTTTCCTCCTTCGCGTTACAAGTTTGAGGTTCCTGTCTATTAGCACTTTTTTAAACACCTCTCTCCACCCGGGCTGCCTATTGTTGTTTTGATTCCCCCTTCACCCTCCCCCCGAAGTTCTTTACTACACCACCTCTCCACACCTAGGCAATGCTAGGTACCCCCCACTAATCTATTATATAAAAGGGAAATTGTATGTTTGTGTGCGCGTGGCTACCAATAACTTTTGACACACGTGACAAACACTGACAAAATTGGTATCATTTGAAACATCAGTCTCTCAGAAGACAAATATTCAAAAATTGTCCAAAAACATTAATTCTTTCACCAACATTTCTGCAAAGCCATTATATGCCTTGCAATGACTAAGCTTATTTAAAATTCCGGTGATGTTGGTGGGCGCGAGGACTATGCAGTTGGCTTTTTTCACCTTCTTTTCCTCTTTCGCGTTACAGGTTCGAGCCTGCCTGCCTACTACTTTTTTATTTCCACACCTCTCTCCACTCGGGCTTCCTACTGCATCTATTTTTTTTTTTTACGGCTGTTCAATATCATTACCACACCACCTCTCCAAACCTGGGCAATGCCAGGTACCCCTGCTAGTTTAATATATAAAAGGCAAAATGTCTGTGTGTGTGTTTGTATGTCTCCCAAAAACGTTTGACACATGCAACGAACACTGACAAAATCTGTATTGCTAGGAAAATCCATCTCTCAGATGAAACATTAATTTTTTTACCATCAACTGGGCGTTTTTCAAGGAGGAATCAGTTTTTAGCATCAATATTTTTGCAAAGTCATCTGCCTACCGATCTCGACGTACGTATAAAAGACATTATTTCGAAGGCCTGTGACGTCACAAGTCGCGTAAGTGAAACAACTAAAGTATTTGCTTTTTTTCACCTCTTTTTTCCTCTTAGCATAAAAGGTTCGAGTATGGCTACTACTGCTAATTTTTTTTTTTCACTGCTATATTTTTTAGGACTGGGTTGCTTAATACCCTTACAATAAAACCTCTCCACACCCGGGCAACGCTGGGTCCCCTGCTAGTCTATTAGATAAAGACAACCTGTGTGTTTGTATGTGTTTGTATGTATGCTAAAAAAATTTTTCATCTGCTTCTGACTGGGTCAAAACTGGTGCCATCTGAAAAGGCAATGTTCCGGATGCATAATATGTGAAAATTAGAAAAAAAGATTCATTCTGTGATCGTTAACGAGACCACTTTTTGAAAGAGAGGTTCGTTTTTTGCATGTCTTTTTTGCAAGAGTTGCACGCATATTAAACTAAAACTATGTTTAAAATGCATATTTTGCAACGTCATGACGTCATAAGCATTCGAGGTCATGTGAACAAAAACATTTGTCCATAAGTTTTTGCCTTCTTTCACTCTTTTGCATCTCACGTTCAAGCTTGGCCACTGTGGCTCATTTTTTTTCCCCCCAGTCGCATGGGCACTTCCTGCTATTTTTATTTTTTTTGGAAGACGGGGGGGTTCAGCTTACAGGCAACAAAATTGCTCAATATCTGGAGAATAGCTTCTTCTCTTCATGTCCCTTCTGCTGAAATATCTGGTGGAGAGGTTATCATATAGTTCTTTTTACATTTTCGTGTTTTCGTCCATTTAAGTAGAATTACCGTATCTTTTATTTTTTAAATTGTTGTGAAGGTATCATCAATGTAGTCAACACATAATAATGAAAAAGTTCTCAATATATTTAGTATAGCAGGTGTGTCTAAACGGAACTCCATGTCGTCCCAGGCAATGCTGGGTATCCATGCTAGTCTATTATATAAAGGGCAGATGTATGTGCATTTGTATGTATGTCCAGTTAAAACTCCACAATTACTAAACAAATTCCCACAAAGTTTATATTATCTAGATTGGTGTTGTCCTGCATATATGACACCTAAAATTTAGTAAGAAAAAATTTATTCTTTGACCCTAAACTAAACCATGCATCATTATCTTTATCATCTTCAACACCACCACATACATGCACACACCATCATCACCCATGAGTATAACAGGATATTTATTTTATTACTCATCAGAAATTCAGCTGTTCATTCCCTGAGGCAAAATATGTTTTTACTATTATTGTATCGAAATATGTAAAAACGGTTGGATGTTAAACAGAAACTTGACCATTAATTCTCAATGGCATTAATAGTTTGAAACAAATAGAAAAATGATTCATGAGGAAAGGTCAAAGTAATTTACTTTAATAATAGAAAATACCTTTGACCTTAAATAGATTTTTTGTTGTGTATCCTCTATAAAGAGGAAGGGAGAGGAAGAAAGAGAGAGAAAATGTGTGTAATATGTATCTTGTGTTAGCAGAAAAAAATCAGTCTTAGTGACCAATCATTAAAAAGAAACAACAACAGAATATGTATTTTTAGGTTTCACTAGAAATTTTATTTTAAAAAATCCCAGTTAACCAACCATCCAAGGTAATTATCAGTCTTAGTTTATATACTTTGAACCCTCCTGTCACTTCCGACATATGAGCATCTCAGAATTAGATTCAGTTTCAGTTTTTATGTTTCTCATGGGATTTAAGTACTGCCAAATTTGGCCACAAATTATACATGAAAAATGGTTGGATGCAATGCTGTATGGCGTGACAGCCAAGTCTTTTCTTACTTTTTCTTGTTTCTCTGAGTTTTTGTACTTTTTCATATTAAAATCTCATCAGTGCATTGTAACATGTTAATCACCACAGTTTCCCATCAGAAGCAGTTTGTTCAAAAGTAGACAGTAAAATACATATTGCTGTAAGATTATTCTTAAGTTTATCCTTATATCTTAACAAGGGCAGTCAACACGTCGTTTTCCAGAATTAAACTGAATGGACAACAGGGCTTTAGGCTTTCTATCATCACTTCTTCTGACTATGTGCCCAGACCAATATAGTTGAGACTGCTTCAGAATTGCCTCCATTCCATTGATTTCACACTTAACAAAGAGGTCAACATTGGTCACCTTATCTGTTAAAGTAAGCCCACATATTGTACAAAGACAACTTTTGTGAAAAATATCTGTCTGATATGTATGAAGTAGGGAGTCCAGGTCTCAGCATCATACAAAAAAATCGTGAGACCAACAACTGGGTACACTAATTTTAGTTTCCAATTTTACACTTATTTCATCTCACAGTTGGTGTCTAAGTTTAACAAAAGTTGCTGTTGCCTTAGCAATACTATTTACAATTCGGTTAAGATTAGCATCTGAGTTTACTTTGCTGCTTAAGTACGTAAAAGACTTAACATATTTCAAATTCTTTCCATCTACTGTAATACTGTTGTCTGAAAAAGAATGAACTGATGGACTTTGTTTCACATCTTGGATCTATTGTCGATTGAGGGAATGCTGATGAACTATTTCAGTTTTCATAATGCTTATGGTGAGTCCAAATGCCTTACTGGCTTCAGAAAATCTACTGTCAAGCTCTTGTGCTTTGGCATATGATGTCGTAACTAGAACAGCATCATCTGCAAATAGTATGTCATGTATTATTATCAATTGAACACTTATCAAAATCACTATATGCATGTGGAAGCATAATGAAACAGTACAGAGCAAAAAAAAAAACTGGTGTAAGGACACATCTTTGTTTTGCACCATTTGAGATGTTAAATAAATCGGAAGCATTCCAATCTGAGGCCAGAATGCCTGTCATACTTTCAGGGAAAAATATGATGACATTGAACATCTCATTAAGTATCACCAGTTTTTCTAACACCTTCCAAAGTGTTTCTCTGTTAACAGTATTGTGAGCTTTAGTTAAGTCAATTTACTGTTTTTTTCCAGTGCTTTCTCAGTCACTTGACATAGGGAAAAGAACATGTGCTGATCTAAAGCCGCACTGTGATTTAGGATATATATCATCAATCAGATATTCGTTGAATCTATTCAGAATTAAACAAGACAAAATCTTTCCAGCAATACAAAGAAGAGAAGATCCCATGAGAATTGTCCCAACACTGTTGACATTGTTTATTCTTGCACAAATGTTTTATGCTTGCATCCTTAAAATCGATCTCTCCAGATGATTTTGAAGAATTGTTGTAGCTTTGTAATCAACTTCTGGCCTCCATACTTGTATATTTCTGGTGGAATACTATCATTCCCAGGAGCTTTACCTAATGTCAATTGCTTAATACTATCGATGATTTCTTTTAAAGAAGGTTGCACAGTAAGATGTGACAGTATGAGACAGTGAGGAATTGATGCATTTGCACCCTCATCATCAGTGGAGGTAGAATTTAGCACTGTCTCAAAATGATGTTTCCACCGCAACAATATTTCATTCTTCTCAGTCAACAGTGTTGAACCATCAATACTAAGTACTGGAAATGGTCCACTTCTCTTGGGGCCATATACTTTCATCAAACCATTATAGAACATTTTGGAGTTTATATATATATATATATATATATATATATATATATATATATATATATAAAACTGTGTAGCAAGATCATAAAACAAGATGTAATTACCCCCTCCCAAAAAAGTATACCTTTATCCCCCCCCCCCTAAAAAAAAATACGAAACACAAAGGATTTATCTCTCATAATAAAATAAAATAAAATAAATAAAAATTTCATTCAGTGGAGAAATGCAAAAAAAAATTTTTGAATACAACAAATGAAAACTGTTTGATGTTTTTAAAAAAGAAAAAAAAGAAAAGAAAATTATGGAAATTTTGTGCACACCCAATATCTTCATTTCTATCCTGGGAGTTCATGCGTTATTCATTCAGATGAAGAGCCTTAAAATAAATGTAAGCACTCACACATGATTTTCTGTACAAAATGCAGTCTCTAAATAAAATACAAAGTCAGCAATTATTAAGCTGATTATCAGTTAAACTTCAACAGCTGGCGCCTTCTATTTCAATTTTTTTTTTTATTATTCTTTAACTTTTAGGCAAACTTCCAGGTTGACAAAAACTTGCCAAAAGCAAAAATTAGGTTGGCGAATGGAGAGAAAAGGTTGATGAAAATGTTCATAATTGAAAACACTTTTGAAAACGGAATTAAATATTTAAAATGAGCATAAAAAATACTTTCAATTTTTCTTTTGATATTCTTAGTATATTCTTACCTTTTTTAAAACAGGATTTTAAAATGTGAATTTAATCATTACATAGGGATGAACAACAACTTTTGAATTTTGCAAGTGTCACAAAGCCACGCCTCCTTAACTTACAAACTATGGTAACACAAATGTGTAATAATCCAGATTTTTTTAAATTAAAAAAAGAAAAAACTTCTGAATTTCAATTTTTTTTCAATATTAATATTTTTTTAATATCGAAAGTACTTATACAGTTTGAGATCCAATTGCCACTTCAATTATTCCTGAAATAAAAATAACTGGATTTACTTGAATATTTGCAATCAGTATAAAATTATCTCCTCTGTTTTCTATCTCTGTATAGTATACTCCATTGTTCAACTTGGGCAAAAGTACATACGGACACTAAATTTCAAAGATAAAACAATTTTTTAATTTGTGGGCAGAGCAAAGAGTCGGATATTTTTCTTTTTGTTTTTTTTTTTCGGAAGCTATCTTTAAACTACAGAAGCCCACTATTCAACATACCTCTCAAAAATAATATATTTTGTGTTGCCAATTTTTCAAACATTTATTAGATTAATAAATCATTTTTACTACCACATCTATAATAAATGAAACAAATATTTAACCTAAAGAAATTTGCTTGATGAACAATATTTTACTTATATATGTATTTTTTAAATTTGCAAAAATAAGGAGCCCGTTCAACTAGAAGTTGATTTTTCTTTCTAACAAACAAAGGAAAATACAAGCAATTATCTCCCAAAGTTATTTATTTAAACATATACATGTTTTTAAAAAAATTGACAGCATTGATTAGTTAGGGGGAGGGGATATAAAAATAACCCCACAAAAGAACGGTCACCTGTAAAATTTCAAATTACTAAATAGATAGTATAAAGGATCTGTTAAACAAAGTTCATGTAGACAATATATTCAATTTTCTGAAAATTTTACGACT
>NC_136518.1:0-194089 GCF_053919585.1 Euprymna scolopes | reverse complement strand
CCTTGAATTCGTTAAAATATTACCTACTATTACCTAGATTCATCGACACGTTCATAGTGCAATGGATTAAATGACAGCGTCATTATCTTAAGATTACAGGTTCAATCCCAGTTATCAAATTCATTTTTTTTTGATTTTTAAACTTTTAATATTGAAACAAGGTTATTTATACCATATTTTTTTCCACTTTTCGGTGTTTTTTTTTTTCTCCTTTTCTTTAGTTTTTGTTTATATCCGATTTTTTTAAAAGAAGTTTTACGTCCGTGTGCTGTTTTTTGAGATTTTTTTCCGGACAGCGTCGTTATCTTAAGATTGCAAGTTCAATCCCAGTTATCAGATATATTTTTTTTTTTAGATTTTTAAACTTTTAATATTGAAACAAGGCTATTTATACATTTTTTTTTTTGCTTTTCACTGTTTTTTTTTGTTTTTGTTTTTCCAAACACGTTAATATTTTTTTTTCATTTTTTTTGTTTTTGTTTAGCCAATTTTTTACGTCCGTTTGCTGTTTTTTTGTTTTGTTTTGTTTTTCCAATTTTTTAAAAAAGTTTGAACAGGGTTATTACTTCGCTTATTCTTTACCCTCCCTCCTACACAGACACCTCCAAACACCCGGGCAACGCCGGGTACCCCCGCTAATCTATAATATAAAAGGCAAAATGGGCGCGCATGTTTGTGTATGTCAAAGAAGGGCTTTTTTTGCCAGACTTCTCGACAAGGTTACTATTTTGATGAACTTTCCTTATACTCCCTAGATTATAATATCTCAGATTCAAATACATCTCTATTTTTTATTTGATCGAGTTTTAAAAAAATCCCTGGTTTCCGGTATTCGTTTGTCTTCTATATATATAAAAGGCAAAAATCTATATATATAAAAGGCAAAAATCGGTGTGTATGTATGTATGTATGTATGTTTGTTTGTAACGCTAAAACTTTTGACAGACACAACCAAAGTTGACAAATTAGGTAGCATATTGCACCTTGATCACCCGGATGACAAATATCGAAATTTCACGTCAAACGGACAACTAGAAGGGGGTTAACTGATCATTTTTCTCCCAGGGGGGCCCCCCAAAAAACCTGTCATTTTAACATTATTCATTAGCTGTCACGTGACGTGACGTCAGCTCAGTAAAATGTCGGCTACGCTGAGCCTCTGACGTACATTAAAGCTGCCTGCGAGGAGTATCATTGATACTATAACACAGTTAAATATTAGTTTAAGAGTCGAACCGTTATTACCAACGGATTTATCGCACTTCAAAAAGAAGAATCCCAAAATTACATAAAAATTGACGTAGGGAAAATGTTTTTATTTTTGCTTGAAGTTTTTTACCGGCGAAGAAAGATGACTATGCTCTTTGCTATAGTTTACCATGTAAACAAGACTTTAGCCATTTTGTTTTTACCTCCTAACTCTGTTAAACTGGAAGGGGGAGGGGTGGCTATCAGTATAAGGCCGCTTAAATACACGAAAATTACTTTTATACGAGTTTGTTTTCTTATGAATGGAACCGCGTTTATAGGGGGGAGGGGGGAGGCAAGTGCACATCCACTTACATTACTATAATAAAAAAGATGCACAACATGTCCCAAGATTACCTACTATAAAATTCTCTCTCTCTCTTTCTCTTCTCTTCTCCTCCTCCATCTCCGTCTCTCTCTTTCTCTTCTCTCTCTCATCCTCTTTCTCTCTCTCTCTACCTCTTTCTCTTATCTCTCTCTCAACCTCTTCTCTCTCTCTCTCTCTTACCCTCTTCTCTCTCTCACTCTCTGTGTACACCTTTTTCTCTTCTCTTCTCTCTCTCTCTGACCCTCTTTCTCTCTCTCTCACCCTCTTTTTCTGCTCTCTCTCACCCTTCTCTCTCTCTCTCTCTACCTCTTTCTCTTCTCTATCACCCTCTTTCCCTGCTCTCTCTCACCTTCATCTCTCTCTCTCTACCTATTTCTCTTCTCTCTCTCTCCCTCTGCTCTCTCTCACCCTCTTCTTTCTCCCTCACCCTCTTCTCTCTCTCTCACCCTCTTCTTTCTCCCTCACCCTCTTCTCTCTCTCTCTCTACCTCTTTCTCTTATCTCTCTCTCTCACTACCCCTCTCTCTCTCTGTCTTACCCTCTTCTCTCTCTCTCTACCTCTTTCTCTTATCTCTCTCTCACTACCTCTCTCTCTCTCACCCTCTTCTCTCTCTCACCCTCTTTCTCTCTTACCCTCTTCTCTCTCTACCTCTTTCACTTCTCTCACCCTCTTTCTCTCTCACCCTCTTTCTCTGCTCTCTCTCACCCTCTTCTCTGCTCTCTCTCACCCTCTTCTCTCTCTACCTCTTTCTCTTCTCTCTCTCTCACCCTCTTCTCTCTCTCTTACCTATTTTGTAATATATATATATAGATATATATATTGTACAAACTATTGTACAAACTATTACCACTTATCAAGGCCTATAGGCCACTCGAGGATGAAAGTTTAAAAGTGCACAGTAGTCAAATTCGGCAAAGATGACGGAACCGCTTTAAGAGGAGGATGAATTATTCAGTGACTCCAACCTATTTTGTTACATATATGTATGTATATATTTTTGTAAAAAATATATATTACTACTTATCAAGGCCCATAGGACACTCGAGGATTAGAGTTGAAAAGTGCACAGCAGTCAAATCTGGGAAAGAGGATGGAACCGCTTTAACGGGAGGATGAGTTATTCAGCGACTCCAACCTATTTTGGTATATATATATTTATATCTATATTTATTTTTAAATATATATTACCACTTATCAAGGCCCATAGGCCACACGAGGATGAGAGTTTAAAAGTGCACAGTAGTCAAATTCGGCAAAGATGATGGAACCGCTTTAAGAGGAGGATGAATTATTCAGTGACTCCAACCTATTTTGTTATATATATGTATGTATATATTTTTGTAAAACATATATATTACTACTTATCAAGGCCCATAGGACACTCGAGGATTAGAGTTGAAAAGTGCACAGTAGTCAAATTCGGGAAAGAGGATGGAACCGCTTTCACGGGAGGATGAGTTATTCAGCGACTCCAACCTGTTTTTTTATATATATATTTATATCTATATTTATTAAAAAATATATATTACCACTTATCAAGGACAATAGGCCACTCGAGGATGAGAGTTGAATAGTGCACTGTATAAAAAATACGGTAAAGAGGATGGAACCGCTTTAACGGGAGGATGAGTTATTCAGCAACTCCAACCTATTTTTTTATATATATATATATATATATACTTTTATTAAAAAATATATATTACCACTTATCAAGGACAATAGGCCACTCGAGGATGAGAGTTGAAAAGTGCATAGTAGTAAAATTCGGGAAAGAGGATGGAACCGCTTTAACGGGAGGATGAGTTATTCAGCGACTCCAACCTATTTTTTATATATATATATATATATATATATATATATTTATAACAAAAATATATTACCACTTATCAAGGCCCATAGGCTACTCGAGGATAAGAGTTGAAAAGTGCACATTAGTCAAATTCGGGAAAGAGGATGGAACCGCTTTAACGGGAGGATGAGTGATTCAGCGACTCCAACCTATTTTGTTATATATATATATATATATATATATATATATATTTTGTACAAACTATATATTACCACTTATCAAGGCCCATAGGCCACACGAGGATGAGAGTTTAAAAGTGCACAGTAGTCAAATTTGGGAAAGAGGATTTAATCGCTTTAATAGAAGGATGAATTATTCAGCGACTCACACCTGTTTTGGTATATATATATATATATTTATAAAAAAATATGTATTACCACTTATCAAGGCCCATAGGCCACTCGAGGATGAGAGTTAAAAAGTCCACAGTAGTCAAATTTGGGAAAGAGGATGGAACCGCTTTAACAGGAGGATGAGTTATTCAGCAACTCCAACCTATTTTGTTATATATATATATATATATATATATATATATATTTTTCATAAAATATGTATTACCACTTATCAAGGCCCATAGTCCACTCGAGGACGAGAGTTGAAAAGTGCACAGTAGTCAAATTGGGGAAAGAGGATGGAACCGCTTTAACGGGAGGATGAGTTATTCAGCGACTCCAACCTTTTTTTTTATTTTGTAAAAAATATATATGACCACTTATCAAGGCCCAGAGGCCACTCGAGGATAAGAGTTGAAAAGTGCACAGTAGTCAAATTTGGGAAATTTGTTATATATCTATTTTTTTGTTACTTAGGCATTTCCACTTATCAAGGCCCAGATACATCTCGAGGATAAGAGTTAAATGTGCACAGTAGTCAATTGGACAATAAGGCCCAGAGGCCACCCGAGGATAAGGGTTGAAAATGGCAGTAGTTAATTGGACAACATAGTAATCGTTAGTAATGGAAAGTCGGGAAATTTGTTATATATATATTTATATTTTGTTTAGATAGGCATTACCACTTATCAAGGCCCAGAGGCCACTAGAGGATAAGTGTTGAAAAGTGCAGTAGTCAATTGGACAAAATATAGTAATTGTTAGTAATGGAAATTCAGTAAATTTGTTATATATATATTAATATTTTGTTAAATACGCATTACCACTTATCAAAGCCCACAGGCCACTCGAGGATAAGGATTGAAAAGTGCACCGTAGTAGTCGGTTGTAATGGAAATGCGGGATATTTGTAATATACCTATTTTTTGTTACTTAGGCACAACCACTTATTAAGGCCCAGAGGCCACTCGATGGTATTACCACTTATCAAGGCCCAGAGGCCACTCGAGGATAAGCGTTTAAAAGTGCAGTAGTCAATTGGACAATATAGTAATCGTTAGTAATGGAAATTCAGTAAATTTGTTATATATATGTATATTTTGTTACATACGCATTACCATTTATCAAGGCCCAGAGGCCACTCGAGGATAAGGATTGAAAAGTGCACAGTAGTCAATTGGACAATATAGTAATCGTTAGTAATGGAAATTCAGTAAATTTGTTATATACCTATTTTTTGTTACTTGGTCATTTCCACTTATCAAGGCCCAGAGGCCACTCGAGCATAAGAGTTAAAAAGTCCACAGTAGTCAATTGGACAATAAGGCCCAGAGGCCACCCGAGGATAAGGGTTAAAAAGTGCAGTAGTCCATTGGTCAATATAGTAATCGTTAGTAATTACTACTTCTCAAGGCCCAGAGGCCACTCGAGGATAAGGGTTGAAAAGCGCAGTAGTCAATTGGACAATACAGTAATCGTTAGTAATGGAAATTCAGTAAATTTGTTATATATATATATATTTATATTTTGCTAAATACGCATTACTACTTATCAAGGCCCAGACGCCACTCGAGGATAAGGGTTGAAAATATTCAACAAATTTTTTATCTACAGATTAGAAAATTTGTATATAGGGTATTCAGACATATGGAATATATCTAGCATAATCTATCTATTATATCTATAAAAGTCAGAATGTTTGTGTGTGTGGGTGTGTGTGAGGTAGAGAGAGAGAGAGAGAACAATTCTTAACCTATATATTCAACAAATTTTTTATCTACAGATTTTAAATTTGTTATAAAGGGTATTCATACATATGGAAATATATCTAGCATAATCTATCTATTATATCTACAAAAGTGAAAATGTGTGTGTCTGTGAGAGAGAGAGCAATTCTCAACCTATATAATCAACAAATTTTTTATCTACAGATTAGATAATTTGTATATAGGGTATTCAGACATATGGAAATATATCTAGCATAATCTATCTATTATGTCTATAAAAGTGAGAATATGTCTGTGTGTGAGAGAGAGAGAGTAAGAACAATTCTCACCCTTTATATTCAACAAATTTTTATCTACAGATTAGAAAATTTTTATATAGTGTATTCAGACATATGGAAATATATCTAGCATAATCTATCTATTATATCTATAAAAGTGAGCATGCGTGAGAGGAGAGAGAGAGAGAGAGAACAATTCTCAACCTATATACTCAACAAATTTTTTATCTACAGATTTGAAAATTTGTATATAGATTATTCAGACACATGGAAATATATCTAGCATAATTTATCTATTATATCTATAAAAGTGAGAATGTGTGGGTGTGTGAGAGAGAGAATGAGAGAGAACAATTCTCAGCTTATATATGCAACAAATTGTTTATCTACAGATCCGAAATATCACATTTGTATAGAAGTAGAAATCTGGATACCTATTCTGATACCTAATAAAAGAAAGGACACTCTTTGGGGCGGATTTTGATGATAACAAGTCACTAATAAGAAATTATAATAAACATTGAAATAATTTAAGAATTTTATCAAAATAAAATTGCATGGTAATCACCCAATTTCTGCCACAAAATTTTGATTGGCAAAACTCATAAACAGAAAATATATATTTTCTAATTTCATCTTTTTTTTTATATAATCTGATTTGATGTTTTCCTTAATATTCAAATCACTATATTTTGCTGCTTAATATCAAATACAGCAAATGAGTTATTTTTTATGCATCAAACAATTACATTTTCTCATTCATCCAAACTAATCACTGAACATCAATTTCATATTTTCTTCACTAAAATATTACTGTGCTTGATGTCATCAAGTGGAGCGGATCATTTTTTTTTCATTTGTTCACACATTTTTCCAATTTATATATATTTTGTCTAAGATTCTTAGCCTATGTCATTGCATACCAAGCTGTTTATTAAAAGTTACGGTTCACTGTAAACACATACGTTACACCAAAATAAAAACGCTTCAGATAATGTCTTGATATTCAATTAAGTTTCTCACATGACATCTTATGAAGTTAGTAGAAATGTTACAGACTTTTGAATCTCAAACACTTTCAATACTGTGCACTGATATTTTCTTTTTTGGAATATAAGCACATTCATGATTTTTTTTTACAAACGTCAACACATTTCACAATGTGTAGCAATGTACTGAAACAATTATAAAAATATTTGTTTTTATTTTGGATGATGCAGGGCATCCGAAGAGAGATTTTTCTAACAAAATGAAAGTATAATTTTTAGCAATAGGTATCTAGGAAAAGGCCACTACATACGTTATAAATTCCAAATTTCCACAACCTGGCAAATACTGGTACACGCTAGCAAATTTAGATTTGCAATTACAGAATATGATTCTAATTTTTTCCTTTGCTCTTTATTCTAACACTACACTAAGTTTACTGTTTTATTTCGCTACAGTTGATATTGTGTAGAACAATAAGAAAATCATAGTGAACAATGCATTCAACAAAATTTCACACACATTTCTAGATACCTATATCTAATAAGTTCAAAAGAAAGGACACACTTAGGGAGGTATTTTGGTGGTCAAGTCACTAAATAGAGATTAGCTGGTTTCCCGGCATAGCCCAGGATGTAATAAAGATTGACTGAAATACATGTTCTAGCTGGTTTCTAGGCGTTGCCAGGGATGTAATATAGACACATTATGTTGTATATTACCTGTTCTCTTCTCCCTAAGGTAAAACAATTTCATATACATGCTGTAAATTACCTATGCTAGGGATAAAACATGAACAATACCAGTCCGGGGGTAGATAAAACAAATAATACATAGAGATGAAAGATTCGTCTCCCCTAAGAATAAAACATATGTTCAATATCTGCTTTTGTTTTTTCATTGTTTATACGGTCCCGAGCAACGCCGGGTAGCCCTGCTAGTTTTCATATAAAAGTGAAACTAATCAAAGCAAAGTCAATAGCTTCCTGGTCTTATGGCAGGGACGTCCAGAAAGGCAATCAGCTTTGATCAATGTGGGGGGAAACCCTTCATATCAAACAATTGCTATTCATTTGGACGTTGACAAAGGCCCCCTCCCTTTAAGTGGGGGAGCTGGTTTTCCTCAACATTGTGGGGAAACAGATACAGCAGAAACTGGACTACAGCCAGAATTAAATGCATTATTAAGCCAGACATTCATTTCTGCACCTACATAAACTCATTCACTTAACTATCCATCTCTGCAAGTCAACTTTTTGATTGACATCGCTAAATTAGAATGCGTTTCACTTCCTGTCGCGTCATAGCGTAACGGTAAGATGTTAGGTTTTCTTTTACTTTCTTTTCCGCCTTTGCATCACGGGTTCGAGCCTGCCTGTTACTACCACTTTTTTTGCTCAACACACACCTCCAAACACACGGCCAATGCCGGGCACCCCTGCTATTATTATTTAAATCAAAACCATCATTGAATTAAAAAAAATAAATAATAGTAAATTAATGAAATTGTTGCATAATAAATGGCCCTATGTCAGTTAGCGAGTACATCAGCTAGTGTTAACCTTGATAAGGTTTGAGTCAGGTGCAAATTGAAGTGACACAAGTTTAGGGAATAAACCAATTCTAACAGATGAATAGAAAGGAAAAGAAAAAAAGGTTTCAAAGGAATTTGCCTATTTGACGTGCAGGAGGCAGATTGCCAATAATGCTTTAATAATTGAAGAAAATGTGACAATATTAGAGAGTTGAAAAAAAAGGGTTGATATGCCACAGAGAGAAATGTTGAAATTAAGATGGTGAAAAAGAAAGGAAAGAAAGGAGCAGAAAAAGAAAAGGGAAAGAAAGAGAAAAATTGAAACTGTTAAATGCTCATGGAAGTCATAAAAACCCAGGATTGATAAAGAATTATCCTGTTTTTGCCACAAAATGGCCTTGTTGATTATTTGGGATCAATAAAATAAACAGGAAGATAAATATTGTCACTTTTCAAGGATTTGAGAGATGGAATTTGGCAATAAATGGGTTTTCTCAAGGATCTAGGAAAGTTAACTATTTAGTAGTACTAAGCCGCACGTGCGTGGTCCCTGTCTGGTGCTGCATGTGAGATGATGCCACAAAAAACAGTGAAGAAATGATGAATGTGAGAAGTTGCAAAAATTGAAAAAAATGACACTTTTTAACCTCATAACTTTTGCCCCATCCATTAGATTTTTCTGAAACTTGTCGAAAATGTGAAGGCAACGTTGGCCCTTCACACTTCTCAAAATGTAATGCAACACAGTAACTAAATTATTAAATGGATTTATTGAGTTATTTAATCTGACGCGTGCGCGTGTGTGTGTGTGTGTGTGTGTAGTGTTGTGATACTTCTCTCCTCATGAGGAGTAGACACATAATCAGTATATATTGTAGAGAAATTTCTTACTCCAAAAATTTGATTTTCTTTAGTTAAAAATAAAACTACTTGATCAATTTATATGATTTTTGGAATATGACATTTTCATTCTCTTATGGCTACATACAAGAACCAAGAAAGGTTTTATATATATATATATATATATATACACACACACATAATGAAATTATATAATAAGTATAATAATAGATAGGTAAATATATGAATAAATAAAAAATATATAAATAAATCGACAGATATAAAAAGAATTGAGGCACCATAATATGAATACATTTAAAAATAGATAGAACAAATTATGGTAAATATAAATACAATGATTAGGTGATTATGTTATAATATTGTAATGATTATTTGTGAGGCTGTATAGATAATTTATAATAGGTGTGTCATGTAATCTTATTTAATATATATTATTGCACATATGAATCATATACCTATGCCCCCCCTCTACCACAGCAAGAGTTCTTACCTGGAATTCCAGAAGGAGCTAATAATACGGCTGATGGATGTGTTGGATATGGCAAAGTGGCCGCAGTGCTCTTGAAGTTGAATTCGGAATCAAAGTTGACAACATTGCTGAAGGAATCAAGTTCAATCTGTGCATCTCGTTGTGCGTTTGATGGCAAATGAGGCTCATATTGAAAGTTGACCTGCTCCAGAGTCAATTTGAAAGGCTCCATACAGATCCTACGCTGCACGTCGCTACCTTTGCCATCGTCCTAAAAAGACATAAACAACATTTTTAATAAATCAGATCAAACTGATAAAGCTTATATAATAAGTATATGTGCAATTTAACTAATTTTAAAAACATGGAAAAAAAATAAATTGCATACTCTCTCTCTGTAGCATGACCGTTACACTTTAACCATAACATTACATTTCAACCACTCAGACCCGCACGTTGTCTGATACTTTGTCGCAAAGAAACAAACAAAAGATAAAGGAAAGAAATAAAAATCCGACTCAGCATTTCTTTTTAGTGTAAACAACAATAACATATTTCATTATCTTTCAAAAGTCTTTTCGCACACACCAGTCTGTCATATAACATGTACTTTTTAAAAATCTCTCTGCCCAACACCTTATGCCGGTCATAGCCAGCACTTTCTTGCCCTCATTTTCGCATGTCTATCTTCCCCCGCAGCATTTTGCTTTCCCCCTACATTTTTTATTTTCCTATTTTTCTTCTTTTTCCATGATGTCAGCACATGCACACTTGCTTAATTTGCATGTGCTAAGGTGGCTGCTACTGCTAATATTTTCGCTAGTCAGCTATCATAGCTGCTGCTGATTTTTCTCACACATGTGCTAAGTTATAATATGAGCGCACCATATCTTTACATTTGGAAAGTTTTGCAACCTTATTGAGAACAAAACTTTAGCCCAGGGATGAGAGGGCAGGGCAATTCTTACATTGTGCCAACACATGCATGGATTAGTAGGTTATACTCAAGTACTTGCTACCAAATATACCACTCAGACCTGCACATTGTCTGATACTTCATCGCAAAGGAATAAATAAAAGAAAAAAATAAAAATCTGATTCAGCATTTCTTTTTAGTGTAAATGCATCTTCAGAACTGTATTCTTTCCTATTTGTTTTTCAGATAGATTTCACACATTCCTTCCACATACAGTGCCTGATATTCTCAAATGGTTATCTATTTAGTTTGGCCAGGCTCAACATTGGTGATCTAATGAGAATTGATGTGTCAATGTGCATATGCCATATGCAAGTAGAATATATGTAAGAGGACTAATTTTAAAGCTTATATAGTCAGTATATATGTTGACAGCCTAATTTTCTGCAATCATCGAATGCTGATGATATCCCTACATTTGAAACAGAATCTATTTATTTTTTAATGTAATTATAATCTATAATATAAAAGCAAAAATGTATGTTAGTGTGTGTGTTCTTTTTTTCTTTGTATGTCCGGCAAAGATTTTTTTAGGACAGCACTCATTGGGATACTATGTCTTACAACTTTTTATATACTCCCTAGATTATAATATCTCTAATTTACAAAAGGTTGTCTCTATCTTTTATTTGAGCGACTTTTACATGCTATTTTTGCACTATTTTTTCCTCTCCACATATTTGTTCGGCTTTTCTGCATAAAAGCGAAACTTATTTGAAATAAAAGTAATTAGCTGGCCTTCGTGGCCAGCAGGTGTTGACGGCAATCAGTTTTGATCACTGTGAGGAATACCCTTCATATCAGACAATTTTTATTCATTAAGACACTGCCAGAGCTCTCCCCAAGAAGGGGGGAGCTGATTTCCCCCACGACGGTGGAAAGCAGAAAGTTTAAAACTGGCTTACAGCCAAACCCTAACTTTCTTTCACTATCTTTTCTACTTTCACGTTAAGGTTTCAGGTTCATGCCTGCCTACCTACTAACACTTTTTTTTTTCTCCACACACACTTCCAAACACTCGGGCAATTCCGGGCACCCCGCTAGTCTATTATATAAAAGCGAAAATGTGTTTGTGTGTGCACTTTTTTTGTATGTCTAGCAAAGAATTTTTCAGGGAGGGGGGGGGGCCCGGAGGGGGGGTACCACGTCTTAGAACTTTTTATATACTCCCTAGATTATAATATCTCTGATTTACAAATGGAGGTCGTCTCTATCTTTTATTTGAGCGACTTTTAAACTCTATTTTCATGCTATTTCTTCCTCTCGCATGTTTTTTTGGCTTTTTCGTATAAAAATGCAAAACTGAATCTGGAGTAAATGCGTCTACCTAGCACTCGTGGCAGAGATGTCCAGAAAAGCAATAAGCTTTGATCAATGTCGGAAAACCCCTTCATATCACACAATTGCTATTCATTTGGATTCTCCTCTTTTTGTAGGGAGCTGGTTTTCTCCAACATCGTGAAGAAACCAACAAATACGCAGAAAGCTTAACAAGCCAGAATTAACTGCATGATTTCATTTCTCTATGGCATGAAGTTTGACCTAGAAAAGCAGACGTTCGTTTATGCACCTGCATTTTTTAATCGCTTAATTTGAATGATTCTTACTTCCTCTGCCCTCTTAGCGTAGCAGTAATATGTCACGTCTTCTTTTATGACTTTGCCTCAAAGCTTCAGGTTCGAGCTTATCTACCTACCAAAACATTTTTTTTCCTACACACACACACCGAAAAACACCCAGGCAATGCTGGGCACCCCCACTAGTCCATTATATAAAAGGCAAAATGAGTGTGCACGTTTGTGTATGTTCACGAAAGGCTTTTTTTTATGGGGGTTCTCGACAAGGTTACTATTATGGAGAACTTTCTTTATACTCCTTAGATCGTAATATCTCCAATTTGTGAACGGACGTTGTCGCTATCTTTTATTTGATTGAGTTTTAAAAAAATTCCTGGCTTCCAGTGTTTGTTTGTCTTTTTCATATAAATAAGGTAAAACTGATCGAAGCAAAGTCGACTGTCTGGCCTTCCGGGCTGGGACGTCTTGAAGTCAATTAGGTTTGATCAATGTGGGGAAAAACCCTCCATATCAGACAATTGCTATTTATTTAGACGCTGCCAGAGTTCTCCCTTTTTGGGGGAGCTGGTTTTCTCTAACATCATGGGGAAATAAATGCGGTAGCTTGACTAGCTTACAGCCAGTCATTTCACGATCCGCTATGACATAATGCTTGACATCACTAAATTTCAACGTTTTACACTTCCGTTTGCGTCATGGCATAGCAGTAAGATGTCAGGTTTTCTTTCACTTTCTTTCTGCCCTTGCGTCGTGGGTTCAAGCCTGCCTGCCTATTAATACTTTTTTTTTTTAAAACCTACAAACACCTGGGCAACGCTGGGCACCCCTTCTAGTCTAATATATAAAAAGCAAAATGTGTGTGTTTGTGTGTGTGTGTGTGTGTGTGTGCATGTTTGTATGTCTCATAAAAACCTTTGACAGAGGTGACAGATTTCCACGAGATCAATATCGTTTTAAAGCTCAACCCTTTGGACGACAAATATTGCAAACTTGGCCAAAAACATTAATCCTTCACTTTAAACGGGGCAGTTTTCTACAAGGAGGGGTCGGTATTTTGCATTGCCATTTTTGCAAGTCATCATATCGGTCGGATTGACTTCGCTTAATTTCAACATTCCGAACTTCCAGTCGGACTGTAGAGACATCGGCAAAGACATCATGTTCTTTTTTTCCGCCTTCGTGTACAGGTTTGAGCCTGCCTGCTTACTATCACATTTTTTTTCTCTCTCCACCCAAACTGCCGACAGTTGTTTCGCCTCCCTCCCGCTAATACCAATTTATTTCATTTTTACTCACCTCCCCCCTCCTCCCCGGGTTCCTTACTCGACCCAAGCAACGCTAGGGAACCCTGCTACTATACCACTTTTTTTTAACACCTTTTAATTCCACCGCCACACCGAGGGTCCTTACTACTACACACACCCAGGCAACGCCTGTACCTCTGCTAGTCTATTATATAAATCTCACCTTTCTGTTAGTGTGTATGTATGTATGTCTTGCTAAAACTTTAGACACACGCGACCAACACTGACAAAATCGGTATCGTTTCAAAACTAAGTCTCTCGACCGATAAATATCCAAAAATTGGCGCAAAACATTCATTCATTCACTGTCAAGTGGACCGTTTTTTAAAAGAAGGGGTCACTTTTTTTATTGACATTTTTACAAAACCATCCGACCCCTCCTTGTAGAAAACTGCCCCGTTTAAAGTGAAGGAATTAATGTTTTTGGTCTTGCAATGACTAGCCTTATTTCAAAACCTACTGACATCGTTTGTCGCGGTGGGTGTGGGGACTAAACCGTTAGCTTTTTTTTTCGCCTTCTTTTTTCCCTTCGCATTACAGGTTCGAGCCTGGCTACTGCAGCTAATTTTTTTTTTTTTTTTTTGCAATCGCACGGGTACTCGCTGCTATTTTCATTTTTTTTAGGGGGTTGATTAATCTTTTTTTTTTAAATATATTTAGGGCTCCGTTGCTCAATAACCTTTACCATAAAACCTCTCCACACCTGGGTAATGCTGAGTACCCCCGCTAGTCTAATATATAAAGGGTAAAATGTGTGTATATATGTGTATGTGTTTGTATAACTCACAAAGACTTCGAACAGATGCATTGGAACATGACAAATCGGTATCGTTTTAAAGCTCAATCTCTTGGACAAATATTAAAAAGTTAGCCAAAAACCTTAATTCCTTCACCCTCAACTAGGCCATTTTTTACAAGGAGGCATTGGTTTTTGCATCGATATTTTTGCAAGTCATCGTCTCCATTGGATTGACTACCCTATATTCGAATGCTCACAAATTCCGGTTTCGCGATGGACGCATCAGTTAAGATGTTAGGTCTTTTTTTACCTTTTCCTCCTTCGCGTTACAAGTTTGAGGTTCCTGTCTATTAGCACTTTTTTAAACACCT
This sequence comes from Euprymna scolopes, assembly GCF_053919585.1. Taxonomy (NCBI): domain Eukaryota; kingdom Metazoa; phylum Mollusca; class Cephalopoda; order Sepiida; family Sepiolidae; genus Euprymna; species Euprymna scolopes. Next base: position 179,509 of record NC_136518.1, on the reverse strand, counting down.
CTCTCCACCCGGGCTGCCTATTGTTGTTTTGATTCCCCCTTCACCCTCCCCCCGAAGTTCTTTACTACACCACCTCTCCACACCTAGGCAATGCTAGGTACCCCCCACTAATCTATTATATAAAAGGGAAATTGTATGTTTGTGTGCGCGTGGCTACCAATAACTTTTGACACACGTGACAAACACTGACAAAATTGGTATCATTTGAAACATCAGTCTCTCAGAAGACAAATATTCAAAAATTGTCCAAAAACATTAATTCTTTCACCAACATTTCTGCAAAGCCATTATATGCCTTGCAATGACTAAGCTTATTTAAAATTCCGGTGATGTTGGTGGGCGCGAGGACTATGCAGTTGGCTTTTTTCACCTTCTTTTCCTCTTTCGCGTTACAGGTTCGAGCCTGCCTGCCTACTACTTTTTTATTTCCACACCTCTCTCCACTCGGGCTTCCTACTGCATCTATTTTTTTTTTTTACGGCTGTTCAATATCATTACCACACCACCTCTCCAAACCTGGGCAATGCCAGGTACCCCTGCTAGTTTAATATATAAAAGGCAAAATGTCTGTGTGTGTGTTTGTATGTCTCCCAAAAACGTTTGACACATGCAACGAACACTGACAAAATCTGTATTGCTAGGAAAATCCATCTCTCAGATGAAACATTAATTTTTTTACCATCAACTGGGCGTTTTTCAAGGAGGAATCAGTTTTTAGCATCAATATTTTTGCAAAGTCATCTGCCTACCGATCTCGACGTACGTATAAAAGACATTATTTCGAAGGCCTGTGACGTCACAAGTCGCGTAAGTGAAACAACTAAAGTATTTGCTTTTTTTCACCTCTTTTTTCCTCTTAGCATAAAAGGTTCGAGTATGGCTACTACTGCTAATTTTTTTTTTTCACTGCTATATTTTTTAGGACTGGGTTGCTTAATACCCTTACAATAAAACCTCTCCACACCCGGGCAACGCTGGGTCCCCTGCTAGTCTATTAGATAAAGACAACCTGTGTGTTTGTATGTGTTTGTATGTATGCTAAAAAAATTTTTCATCTGCTTCTGACTGGGTCAAAACTGGTGCCATCTGAAAAGGCAATGTTCCGGATGCATAATATGTGAAAATTAGAAAAAAAGATTCATTCTGTGATCGTTAACGAGACCACTTTTTGAAAGAGAGGTTCGTTTTTTGCATGTCTTTTTTGCAAGAGTTGCACGCATATTAAACTAAAACTATGTTTAAAATGCATATTTTGCAACGTCATGACGTCATAAGCATTCGAGGTCATGTGAACAAAAACATTTGTCCATAAGTTTTTGCCTTCTTTCACTCTTTTGCATCTCACGTTCAAGCTTGGCCACTGTGGCTCATTTTTTTTCCCCCCAGTCGCATGGGCACTTCCTGCTATTTTTATTTTTTTTGGAAGACGGGGGGGTTCAGCTTACAGGCAACAAAATTGCTCAATATCTGGAGAATAGCTTCTTCTCTTCATGTCCCTTCTGCTGAAATATCTGGTGGAGAGGTTATCATATAGTTCTTTTTACATTTTCGTGTTTTCGTCCATTTAAGTAGAATTACCGTATCTTTTATTTTTTAAATTGTTGTGAAGGTATCATCAATGTAGTCAACACATAATAATGAAAAAGTTCTCAATATATTTAGTATAGCAGGTGTGTCTAAACGGAACTCCATGTCGTCCCAGGCAATGCTGGGTATCCATGCTAGTCTATTATATAAAGGGCAGATGTATGTGCATTTGTATGTATGTCCAGTTAAAACTCCACAATTACTAAACAAATTCCCACAAAGTTTATATTATCTAGATTGGTGTTGTCCTGCATATATGACACCTAAAATTTAGTAAGAAAAAATTTATTCTTTGACCCTAAACTAAACCATGCATCATTATCTTTATCATCTTCAACACCACCACATACATGCACACACCATCATCACCCATGAGTATAACAGGATATTTATTTTATTACTCATCAGAAATTCAGCTGTTCATTCCCTGAGGCAAAATATGTTTTTACTATTATTGTATCGAAATATGTAAAAACGGTTGGATGTTAAACAGAAACTTGACCATTAATTCTCAATGGCATTAATAGTTTGAAACAAATAGAAAAATGATTCATGAGGAAAGGTCAAAGTAATTTACTTTAATAATAGAAAATACCTTTGACCTTAAATAGATTTTTTGTTGTGTATCCTCTATAAAGAGGAAGGGAGAGGAAGAAAGAGAGAGAAAATGTGTGTAATATGTATCTTGTGTTAGCAGAAAAAAATCAGTCTTAGTGACCAATCATTAAAAAGAAACAACAACAGAATATGTATTTTTAGGTTTCACTAGAAATTTTATTTTAAAAAATCCCAGTTAACCAACCATCCAAGGTAATTATCAGTCTTAGTTTATATACTTTGAACCCTCCTGTCACTTCCGACATATGAGCATCTCAGAATTAGATTCAGTTTCAGTTTTTATGTTTCTCATGGGATTTAAGTACTGCCAAATTTGGCCACAAATTATACATGAAAAATGGTTGGATGCAATGCTGTATGGCGTGACAGCCAAGTCTTTTCTTACTTTTTCTTGTTTCTCTGAGTTTTTGTACTTTTTCATATTAAAATCTCATCAGTGCATTGTAACATGTTAATCACCACAGTTTCCCATCAGAAGCAGTTTGTTCAAAAGTAGACAGTAAAATACATATTGCTGTAAGATTATTCTTAAGTTTATCCTTATATCTTAACAAGGGCAGTCAACACGTCGTTTTCCAGAATTAAACTGAATGGACAACAGGGCTTTAGGCTTTCTATCATCACTTCTTCTGACTATGTGCCCAGACCAATATAGTTGAGACTGCTTCAGAATTGCCTCCATTCCATTGATTTCACACTTAACAAAGAGGTCAACATTGGTCACCTTATCTGTTAAAGTAAGCCCACATATTGTACAAAGACAACTTTTGTGAAAAATATCTGTCTGATATGTATGAAGTAGGGAGTCCAGGTCTCAGCATCATACAAAAAAATCGTGAGACCAACAACTGGGTACACTAATTTTAGTTTCCAATTTTACACTTATTTCATCTCACAGTTGGTGTCTAAGTTTAACAAAAGTTGCTGTTGCCTTAGCAATACTATTTACAATTCGGTTAAGATTAGCATCTGAGTTTACTTTGCTGCTTAAGTACGTAAAAGACTTAACATATTTCAAATTCTTTCCATCTACTGTAATACTGTTGTCTGAAAAAGAATGAACTGATGGACTTTGTTTCACATCTTGGATCTATTGTCGATTGAGGGAATGCTGATGAACTATTTCAGTTTTCATAATGCTTATGGTGAGTCCAAATGCCTTACTGGCTTCAGAAAATCTACTGTCAAGCTCTTGTGCTTTGGCATATGATGTCGTAACTAGAACAGCATCATCTGCAAATAGTATGTCATGTATTATTATCAATTGAACACTTATCAAAATCACTATATGCATGTGGAAGCATAATGAAACAGTACAGAGCAAAAAAAAAAACTGGTGTAAGGACACATCTTTGTTTTGCACCATTTGAGATGTTAAATAAATCGGAAGCATTCCAATCTGAGGCCAGAATGCCTGTCATACTTTCAGGGAAAAATATGATGACATTGAACATCTCATTAAGTATCACCAGTTTTTCTAACACCTTCCAAAGTGTTTCTCTGTTAACAGTATTGTGAGCTTTAGTTAAGTCAATTTACTGTTTTTTTCCAGTGCTTTCTCAGTCACTTGACATAGGGAAAAGAACATGTGCTGATCTAAAGCCGCACTGTGATTTAGGATATATATCATCAATCAGATATTCGTTGAATCTATTCAGAATTAAACAAGACAAAATCTTTCCAGCAATACAAAGAAGAGAAGATCCCATGAGAATTGTCCCAACACTGTTGACATTGTTTATTCTTGCACAAATGTTTTATGCTTGCATCCTTAAAATCGATCTCTCCAGATGATTTTGAAGAATTGTTGTAGCTTTGTAATCAACTTCTGGCCTCCATACTTGTATATTTCTGGTGGAATACTATCATTCCCAGGAGCTTTACCTAATGTCAATTGCTTAATACTATCGATGATTTCTTTTAAAGAAGGTTGCACAGTAAGATGTGACAGTATGAGACAGTGAGGAATTGATGCATTTGCACCCTCATCATCAGTGGAGGTAGAATTTAGCACTGTCTCAAAATGATGTTTCCACCGCAACAATATTTCATTCTTCTCAGTCAACAGTGTTGAACCATCAATACTAAGTACTGGAAATGGTCCACTTCTCTTGGGGCCATATACTTTCATCAAACCATTATAGAACATTTTGGAGTTTATATATATATATATATATATATATATATATATATATATATATATATAAAACTGTGTAGCAAGATCATAAAACAAGATGTAATTACCCCCTCCCAAAAAAGTATACCTTTATCCCCCCCCCCCTAAAAAAAAATACGAAACACAAAGGATTTATCTCTCATAATAAAATAAAATAAAATAAATAAAAATTTCATTCAGTGGAGAAATGCAAAAAAAAATTTTTGAATACAACAAATGAAAACTGTTTGATGTTTTTAAAAAAGAAAAAAAAGAAAAGAAAATTATGGAAATTTTGTGCACACCCAATATCTTCATTTCTATCCTGGGAGTTCATGCGTTATTCATTCAGATGAAGAGCCTTAAAATAAATGTAAGCACTCACACATGATTTTCTGTACAAAATGCAGTCTCTAAATAAAATACAAAGTCAGCAATTATTAAGCTGATTATCAGTTAAACTTCAACAGCTGGCGCCTTCTATTTCAATTTTTTTTTTTATTATTCTTTAACTTTTAGGCAAACTTCCAGGTTGACAAAAACTTGCCAAAAGCAAAAATTAGGTTGGCGAATGGAGAGAAAAGGTTGATGAAAATGTTCATAATTGAAAACACTTTTGAAAACGGAATTAAATATTTAAAATGAGCATAAAAAATACTTTCAATTTTTCTTTTGATATTCTTAGTATATTCTTACCTTTTTTAAAACAGGATTTTAAAATGTGAATTTAATCATTACATAGGGATGAACAACAACTTTTGAATTTTGCAAGTGTCACAAAGCCACGCCTCCTTAACTTACAAACTATGGTAACACAAATGTGTAATAATCCAGATTTTTTTAAATTAAAAAAAGAAAAAACTTCTGAATTTCAATTTTTTTTCAATATTAATATTTTTTTAATATCGAAAGTACTTATACAGTTTGAGATCCAATTGCCACTTCAATTATTCCTGAAATAAAAATAACTGGATTTACTTGAATATTTGCAATCAGTATAAAATTATCTCCTCTGTTTTCTATCTCTGTATAGTATACTCCATTGTTCAACTTGGGCAAAAGTACATACGGACACTAAATTTCAAAGATAAAACAATTTTTTAATTTGTGGGCAGAGCAAAGAGTCGGATATTTTTCTTTTTGTTTTTTTTTTTCGGAAGCTATCTTTAAACTACAGAAGCCCACTATTCAACATACCTCTCAAAAATAATATATTTTGTGTTGCCAATTTTTCAAACATTTATTAGATTAATAAATCATTTTTACTACCACATCTATAATAAATGAAACAAATATTTAACCTAAAGAAATTTGCTTGATGAACAATATTTTACTTATATATGTATTTTTTAAATTTGCAAAAATAAGGAGCCCGTTCAACTAGAAGTTGATTTTTCTTTCTAACAAACAAAGGAAAATACAAGCAATTATCTCCCAAAGTTATTTATTTAAACATATACATGTTTTTAAAAAAATTGACAGCATTGATTAGTTAGGGGGAGGGGATATAAAAATAACCCCACAAAAGAACGGTCACCTGTAAAATTTCAAATTACTAAATAGATAGTATAAAGGATCTGTTAAACAAAGTTCATGTAGACAATATATTCAATTTTCTGAAAATTTTACGACTTTACAAAAATTTTGAAGAAAGATAATAGATTCCTATTACTATCCATTTAAAAAAAAAGAAAAAGAACCCATATGATCCAATACTGCTGGAAATAACCTATATATAAAAATCTATGATAAATAACCTTTCATGAGATTAAATGATCTAACAGGATTGATATATCATTAAAAAAAATCAACCAATAAAAACCAACCAAAATTTCAAGTCAGAAATTGTTTAAGAGAAAGATTATCCCTTAACATTTTCAATGCAGAAAATTCTATTGATGCTAAGAATATATTTTGGTGAAATTTGGAAAATATTACATTTTTACACCATTACCTTATTGTTTGGTCATTAATTGAACTATTAGGTTGGTGCAAAAACAATATCGTTTTCTCTCATATGTTACTTTTATATATGATTTCTGAATTAATTCATTGGTATAAATAGCCATGTTATATATCATTTTGAAGTGCATTTTTCACTTTATCGAACTGTGTTATTCGTTATCATTCTTAATCTCTTCATTCATTTTTTTTGCAAGCTTTTCGACAGCATGGACAAAATTCAAATCCACACAATTTTCTTGTTCAATTTCAAACTAGGCCGAAAAGCTGGCGAGACAGCTTGTGATAACAATGATGCATTCGGCCCAGAAACCACTAACGAACGTGAGGCACAACAGTGGTTAAAGAAATTCTGCAATGTGACGAGAGCTTTGAAGATGAAGATGGTCGCAGCCGGCCAACTGCGGTTGATAATGAACATTTGAAAGCCTTAATTGAAGCCAATCCTCGCAAAACCATACAAGAAGTTGCTGTTGGATTTGAGCTCGACCACTCAACAATCATTCGCCATTAAAAGCAAATAGGGAAGTCAAAAAAGTTAGATAAATGAGTGCCGCATGAATTGAACGATAATCAAAAAAATTGTCGTTTTGAGGTGTCTTCTATGCTCCTGATTGTGATATGTGATGAGAAGTGGATCCTCTACGACAACCAGCGACGTTTGAAATAGTGGTTGGATGTCGAAGAAGCTCCACAAGACGAAATTGCACCAAAAAAGGTTATGGTGATTGTTTGGTGGTCTGCAGCCCATCTTATCCATCACAGCTTCTTGAATATGGGTGAAACGATAATGGCGAAGTACTGCCAATAAATTAATAAAATGCACCAGAAGCTCCAACGTATGTGCCTGAGATTGGTCAATATGAAGGGACCAATTCTCCTCCATGACAACGTTCGCCCGCATATTATTCAACTGACCCTGCAGAAGCTGAACGAATTGGGCTATGAGACTCTACCTCATCTCTGCCTCATATTCACTTTGCACACCAATTATTACTTTTTCCAGCATCTCGGCAACTTCCTGCGTGAAAAATGCTTCAAAAGCAGAAATGATACCGAATCAGCCTTCAATGTCTTCATCGCTTCCAGGACTCTGGATTTCTATGCTAATGGGATAAATAAACTAGTTTGGCAAAAATGTGTCGATTCTAATGGTTCTTATTTTCATTAATAAAGTTTATTATGAAAGGAGTTATCATCTTTTAAAGTTGAATGTCAAAAATCGACATTATTTTTTCACCAACCTAATTATTTTGAAAATATTTAACTAATTGTTGCTAAGGTACAAATGTTGTTTTTCTTTAATATTTTTAAAATGAAAAGGAAAAAAATACCTGTAAAAATCTTTCAATCTCAACCAAATAAGGATTTCCTAAGAATTTTAAAGCAGTTGAAATGCTACCAAATTTCTTTCAACTTTCAAAAAGTCACAAAGTAATTCTTTTTTTCAACTATTAACAAAAGATTATGACTGACTTATTTCTGAAGAAACAGAAAGGCATTATTGTTACATACATTTAGGTAGTTAAATTATTTTTTTAAATAAGATTTTTTTGGACACTTTACACAATAAATGACTGTCACGTAGTGGCAAGAAACACAGGCAGATGTACGAGAAGTGGCCACACACTTTTATTAATATAGACATTAATGTCATCAGGTATATTTAAACAAAAAGGGAATGCATGATTAACCAAATAGATACTGCAGCTGACTCTGATAGCAGCTTTGTTGAATTTAAATCCAATCAGATCAATTGCAGTCCTTTATGGGATATGGATAAAAATAGCAACTTGTGTTTAAGTGTACACACAGTTTGTGTAAAAGATGTGTAAGACAATGAGATGGGTGAGAACTCAGATGTGGAGAATTATTCTGGATCATGAATCTATTGAGTTAGTTCAGAAGTTTTGCTACCTGGGTGATAGAATTGGAAGAGACAGAGAAACTGTTGTATGGAAGTGAAATCTGGTTAGTGAAGGTTAAAGACATGTGTTGCATGGAAAGAAATGATATGAGAATGATTGATATGATGAATGTTTTATGTCAGTTTTAAAGACAAGCTTTAAATCTGATGATCTCAGAAGAAGATTAAATCTGTACAGTGTAGGGAGATGTGTACAAAATAGGAAATTTTGATAGTAAGGCAATGTTGAAAGGATGAATGTGAATGCTAGGGTTAGTGACTATAGAACAGTTGAGGTAGCAGTGTCAATTCATAAGGCAAGGTTAAGGAAAACATGGGAGGATGTGATAAAGATCGATCAGAAAGAAATAAGAATAAATAAGAATCTTGCGAGAGATAGGTAAGTTTATGAATCAATTTCTAAGTCATCCACCACATGTCAGCGTGTAAAACAGACGTTAAACAAGGTATGATGATGGCTTTTAAAATTATCAATAAATATTGCGTTTGGCTTTAAGCAGATCAAAAAAGGTTGATATACCATAAAACAGACAAACCAGTGAAGAAAAATAACAATCAAAATCCTTATTATCATGAACAATTTCCACTGTAGATTAGGAGGTGGCAGTGGTAAAGTGGATGATGACCTGATGACCTGGGTGTGCCAAGTTTGAATCACATCGGTTTCACAGCACCATTTTCTCTTATGGATGCAGGCAACCTTCACATGGTCCTTTCTGTAAGTACCTGATTCTAGAAGGAATTAGGGGAATTATTGCCAACAACAAAAGATTATATTATAAGGATTCATACAAATTTCATTTTTCTGTAAATCTATCATCATCATCATCATCATCACCCATTGTCTCACTTTATTTCCCTTGGTCAGCGGTACCTATTTACTTGCCACAACATGAGTAAAGTTAGACACAAGGTCAGTTTTTAAATTAGAAAATTCTCATCTCTGCAAAATTGCCTCAGTCTCAAAGGATTTCTTGTCCATTGAGCAGGACTTGGTTAATATATATTCTGTTCAAATTCCATTGTCTAAAATACTTGTTGATCATTTGCATTTAAGTTTCCTTGGATCATCAAACTTTTCTTTTGAAAGTCTCTGCATTTTTTTATTCAAGAATCATTTCTTTCAATATGACCAAACCAATGTAACTATCTCACCATCAAGAACTCATCATCAAATATTCAGGATGTTAAAGCGAATATTCCATGTCTGATATAACATTACATATCCATCTGATTATTGCTCTGTTAGAATGTTGCAGACAAATGAGTAAGAACTAAGTGGACATTCAGTATTCACCTCCATAGAGCATCTCACTTTTACCACTACCACTATATACCTGCAGCTCGAATTCTATTCTAGACTTACCCATTTGTGGAATATAATACTGCAGGGCTGCTTCTCAGCTGACTATAACATAGTCACTTTCAAGTCTAATGTAAACAAGTTCTTGTTGAGCTGCCCTCTTAAATAATCAAAATTTGCCCAATTTCCACCATTACCAATTATAATGATGCTGTCTCATTGGCCACTTGACACTCATTAATCCTTATCCTCAAGTGGCCTTTAGGACTAGTAAAACAAATATCAAAATCGGCAATGCTGATTTTACTCTAATGATAAAACTTAACTCGCAACTACCTCCAACACTAAACATATTCGCAAGATAACAAAAGGAGTTTCCCCACTTCCAGACAGTCGTTGTCCAACTTCACTTCAGTTTCAAGTTGGTAGTCAAGTGAACATACTTGCCATAGACACATTCTACAATTATAGTTGTAGTTTAATGGAAGCGTTTAAGACAAGCGACTACTTTTTTTTATGGACTCATAGTATGCATAGACTGCATCATATGCCATTAGATCCCATTCTTTTCCTGCACATAGCAAAGAGATATTGGCTGGAATCTTTCAGCTGTTGTAGTTTTGAGCCACTGATCATCACTTCTGACCCTTTGAATGTTTAATGCTACTAAGACAAAGCTCCTTTCCTTCAACAATTACGAATAACATTTCAAACTACTAATTGCTATGGATAATGACACTAGCTGAGAGATCATCATTCAAATTCCTTAAACTAACATTCACAGGTAATATAAATTGAAATAAATACATAGAAGATATTGTCAAGGCTGCTATAAAGAGGGTGGGCTCCCTCTACTGCACTAGGAAATTACTCACATCTATATATCTCTACAACAAGGTCACAATTCGTCCATGTACGGAGTACTGTTGCCACATTTTGATGGATGCATCAATCACTAGTCTTTCTCTATTGAACAGGGTCCAAAAATGAGCCTCCAATAGGCCCTGTACTATTAATCAAGCTGCCCCCTCATTACAATTGCATCCCTATGCCTGTTTTACAAGTACTTTAATAGAATGTGCCCTAACAAACACGTAGCGCTTGTATCCCCCTCAACATGATAACACCGACTAACCCAACAAGCAGCAAAATCCAACACTTTTACTATAGATGTCTCCCAATGCAGGAGAACCTTCTACTCTGAAAGTTTATTCCCTCAAATTGTTAGGCTTTTAATTCTCTCCGACTGTACTAACATGCAGAAATTTAAGTGTAATGTGAACAGACATTTCGCTGCTCAACTGCCTTTTTTTTTCTTTTTTTTTTTTTTTTACACAGTGATCACCACTTATCAAGGCCCAGAAGCCACTCAGGGATAAGGGTTATTGCAAGTACATTAAGTTAGTGAGGAGATTTGCTGAAGTGTTTACTTAAGGGGGCGGTTCATTAGGAATTTGTTAAGATTGGACTTGAAGACATCCAAATTGTAGTCCGGAGGGAAGCAGGCAGACGGAACAGAGTTCCACAGGCGTGCAGTTCTAAGAAAGAAGCTTTGTTCATGGAATCCGCGTTTTGATTTAGGTACAGATATAGAGTGGGGGAAATTTTTCACAGTGGATTCAGCTAGACGGGTGTTTCTCGTGAAAGATTGGCGAAGGGGGACCAGAGATTGGAGTTCAGACGAGCATCTGCCATGGAAATAACGATAAAACAAGGACAGGCTCGCAACGTCTCTTCTGTGGGAGAGAGGTTGCAGGGTAGAGAAAAGGGCATCCCCCACTAAGCCATGAAGTCTATTTTGTACTCTGTCAAGGCAGGATAGGCTGTTTTTAGCAGCTCCTGCCCAGATATGGCAACAGTATTCCATCCTTGGACGTACTTGGCTTTTATATAGATAGAGAATTGCATCAGTAGTGAGATACTTCTGGAGCGGTAGAAGGATCCCACCATCTTTCCAGCGACCTTGGCAACAGACTTGATGTACGTGTTCCATTTCAGATCAGGAGTAAAGGTCAAACCCAGAAGCTTGTCAAAACACGGAGCCTCTCCCAGACGAGAGCCATCCATCACAATTGATGCCAGATGGGGATCAGAGCGTTGATGATGTAAGGATAGGAGTTTGGTTTTGGATGCATTAAAGGTAACCAGCCACATCTTCCCTCACTGAACCACGCGATCGAGATCAGAGGAGAGAGAATCAGAGAGAACTTTGTCATTTACAGCCTTTGATGTGTTGCCGTAGATGGTTGTGTCATCAGCATAGATGTCAACGAATGATTTAAGTATGTGTTTAGGGAGGTCATTGATGTAGATCAGGAAGAGAGTTGGGCCCAGGATTGACCCCTGGGGGACTCCAGCATTTATATTGCAGGCCTCCGATTTTGTGTCCATCGTCCACTACTCTTATGAGCCTATCGGAGAGAAATGATTTAATGATTGAGAAAACATTTCCTGTTATACCGTAGCTGGAAATCTTGTGAAGTAGACCCTTATGCCATACCTTGTCGAAGGCTTTTGATATGTCAAGAGCAATTGCCCTAGAAAGAAAGCCTTTGTCAAGAGATTCACTTATCCTGTGGGATATAACTGTCAGCACATCTGCGGTAGATCTTGCAGAGCGGAAACCATATTGTGTGTCACTAAGAAGGTTATTCCTGCTGAGGTGGTTGACTATTTCTCTATTTAATATGGATTCCAGCAACTTACTCATAACACAGAGGAGACTTATAGGTCTGTATTGAGAGGGAGATGACTTATCACCTGAATTCTTAAATATAAGGCAAACTGAAGAGGTCTTCCAGGGAGTTGGAAAGTCAGCGCTTAAATAGTTTCGTAAGTATGGGAGCAAGTTCTGTTTGAAGCTTTTTTAACACTATAATTGGGATGCCATCAGGGCCAGTTGCTTCACTGGAATCTAGGTTCTTTATTAGCTTGGCGACCTCATGCACGGATATTTGTATGCTACCCAGCTTGTTCTGTGTTATAGGAGGAAATATGGGGAGTTGATGGCCTTCGTCGCATAGGGTAGAATTAGCTGTAAAGTTCTTTGCAAATAGTTTGGCCTTGTCTGACGCTGACGAGATGACCTCTGGTCCATTTATAATGGTTGGTATAGAACGCACACTTCTGTTCAGGATCCTATTTGTTATTTGCCAAAACTGGTGGGATCCAAGCCGCTGATCAGCTACCTTGGATTTAACAGACTGGGCATATAGCTCTTTTGCATTTTTTATTACTCTTTTACAGTGGTTGCTGGCAGACCTGAAAGCAGCTTTAGTTTCAGTGCATCTATTACGTTGGTAGCTATGGAAAAAGTGATTTCTGTGCGCGATAGCAGCAGCACATTCTGGGGAGAACCATGGCTGGCTGTTAGGTTTTTGTTGAAATTTTTTGGATGGTATGAATTGGTCTATGCCTACAATTAACCATTCGGTCAGATCTGATACTATAGAGGACACATCCTTTTTAAACATGGAGTGCAGAGGTAAATCAGATATGAATGTACGGAAGCTATCCCAGTCAGCCATAGAGTATCGGTATACAGTACGGTGGAGGGGTACGTCTGGGGGCTTCTTACATTTCGTTTTTTGAGTGTCCCTGTAGGTAATGACTCCTAATTCAATAGGAGGGGGAAGTGGTATACAAACCGGGATGGGGGAGGTTCAATTATATTCAGCCTATCATTCTCATATTTTTCAATTAGGAGTTAAATTTGAGTCTTTGGGACATATAATCAAGAAATTAGGTTAGGTATCATCAGATCTCTACACATCATTAAGCAGTGAAGGTAACAAGTATCTTAAAGAATTGGAACAAGTAATAACAAAAACTTGCTAAGTTATCACATATTTTAACAAACTGCAAATGTATGTTATGCTTATGATTTTTTTAGATAAGGATTGATAATTTGTATTATAAGGATTATTTGTACTACTGTTCTCATTTTTAATTTTAAACAGAATCTTTTATTTAATCCACATGGGTAGCGTGCTTTTGATCCATCAGCCACAACTTTGAGTAAGGATCTGTGCCATATTGTATAAAGTACTAGATAAAATTAATTTCTAAGTAACATGCTTCTAGAGTTTGAAGGTTCAATTCTCAGTGCAGTCATAGCTGACAGAACGAGAGCATGCTATCCCTGTTGATTAAATAAAGGGTTCCATTTAAAATTCTATGCAGATTCCGAAGTTCAACAGAAAGATTCCAGAGTTCAACAAGATAATATCTGAAGAAGATCAGAGGTTACACTAGCATAAACATGAAAATAACACTCAAGATGAAAACAGTAGTTAGTTAATAATCCAAATAATATAAATGTATATTAACTGAATTATTTAGATTATTGTTTTTCTCTTAAACGTTGGTCTCACAACGATTCAGCTGATATAATCTCCGACCTTCTTCAGATGCATCTTCTCAAACTTGGAAATCTGCTCAAAATTTTGAATGGACCCTTTATTCAATCCACAAAGGTAGCTTGATCTTGTTCCATCGATCATGACTGGATAAAAGGAGTAATTCTGAAATATAGTCTTAATATCGCCCATACTGATGATTGAACCTTCAATTATTATTTAACACTTTTATCCGTTGTGTCATGGCTCTATGTTCATTTGAATCAATTGGAGGTTACACCAACCAAACCATTGTAACAATAATATCCAAGATGAGAACAGTAGTCTGAATAATCCAAATAATACAGATTATCAATCCTTATTTTAAAAAGAAACAAATTACGAAACAGAAAACTCCAATTTCTTAGTGGTTGTATTTCTTTTATATAAAAAAATAAAAATCAGTGAATCTGTTGTAAGATTCATTATTATTGCTCTACAAGTAGTACAAACAAGGGGGTATGGGTTCGTATTGATTAAATATTACTTAACTCAATGAAAACTGATTTATACATGTTGAAAATCTAATCAGGCAGATATAATTCATAATCGGATTACAAAGCTATTTACGAAAAGAAATCTTTTGCAGTTGAAATAAATCTCCATATTAATGAAATTATGAAACAACTTCACATGTGTCAGTGTTTGTGTATTTGCTTGTTTTTATTTCTCATGGCTATAATAATAATTACTAATATTACTATGACTCAAATATTTATTGAAATCAAGTGTGAAATAAAATAAATTTTTAAATTCCTATTTTTTTAAAATTAAGAACAAACCTAAATCTACCTGCATGTGTTTTGATTTGTTTTTAAACACATCTTCCATTTTAATCTTTTTATTTTCTTATAGTTAAAAAAAATGAATTACTTCATGATCCTTGAAAAATTGAAAGGAATTTGGAAGCATTTAAACTGTAAAATAAAATGTGATTAACCTCTGGTTTTAAAATTCTTTAAAGTTTTTAAACATTTTTACATTTTAATAAATCGAGATGAAAACAATATTTATACCTTAACAAAAATTAATTATAGTGTAGCAGTTACCTGATAAAGATCCATTTCTTTTGTATGTACACACAATCTCTAACTTAATAATTACTTATAATTTGGTTGGTAAAAATAGGGATGTTAAAACTTGTACAGAAATACATTGGCAATTCAAACACTTTTGGGTATATATAACTTTCACTCATTTCCATCCACCTACTTGGGTATGAAAATTTAGTTCCAGTTCCATATCACAAGAAGTCAGATTCTTAGATTGTCTTCTGTCATTATTTAAAACAGAACACAAGCTCCAAATGGGAGGAATAAATTTAAAACCTGTAATCAATTACATTTCTATTCTAATACACTCCTGCCAAATCAACTTGCCTTGAAGTCTTATATTCCTATGACAACAATGTTAAATAAAATTATATTTAATTGTAGAGAAGATGATGGAATTTTAATGGGAACCTGGTAACTTTCTTCCCCCCTTCATTTCAATCAGTCAGTAGATAAGTAGATAGCCAATTCAACAAAATGGCTATCTCCAATCTTCAATAACCATCTCTCATCTTCATAAACTCACGTGTCTACAATAGTCGGTAACTATTGGTTCTATTAACTATTCTAATGATTAAACTATATTGTAAGAATTCAAGTTAAATTTGAAAATCCATTTTTTAATAATAAATTACTCATATCTTAAATAAAAAAAAACTTAAGAAAAAAGAAAACGGTAAAATATAGAAATAAATAAATAATTAAAAAATAATGACAGTTAAAAGACTTCCAGACAATGCTAAGTAAGTTTAGCTAACAATTATATCCATCAGTTGCATATTTTTGCTTAGATTTAGCAGATGTTGACTGAATATCTTTTTTAATTCTCCGGAATATTACTAGGGGCATGAAATAAGTAATGCCCCTGACCCACTTCACATAGCAGTAGAGCAATGAAACTTGGCACAGTTATTAGTCTTTCTCTATATAGAAACCACCTAGAGTTATGCATTTCTTCCAGCGTTTGATGCAGCTCTGGAGACCGTTTTTGTAGAACATTCCAGGTTGGTTCTCCAACCACGATGTGACTTCAGAAATCAAGTCTACATCATCTGGGAAACGCCCTCCTTTCAAAAACAACTTGATGGCTGGGAAGAGGTGAAAGTCAGAGGGTGCAAGGTCAGGAGAGCAGGAAGGATGGAGGAGGAATTCATAACCACACGCTCATGCTTCTGATCTGGCGAGAGTTGTAGACCGGAGCGTTGTCCTGCAGGAGGAGGGTACCTTTGCTGATCTTGCCCCGCCTCTTGATTTTGATAGCTTCGCTTAATTTCCTCAAAAGTGAAGCATAATAGGCTCCTGTAATTGTGCTACACTTTGCCAGGAAATCTGTCATCACTACTCCGTCCTGGTCCCAGAAGACTGTGAGCATGACCTTGCCAGCGGAGGGCTGCACCCTTGCCTTCTTTGGAGGTGGTGAGTCCAAGTGCTTCCACTGCATTGACTGGGCTTTGGTCTCTAAATCATAGTGATGGACCCAGGTTTCATCCTGTGTAATCAGTCTTTTGAAAAACTTTGACTCATCTTCTTGGCACATCTCCAAATTCATCCTCAAGCACTCGATGCGTTCTCGCTTCTAGAATAGTGTAAGCAATCTGGGAATCCATCTAGCAGACACCTTATGCATATGCAAATGGTCATGAATGATAGTTTCCACAGACCCTGTACTAATCTTGACATTTTGGGCTATTTGGCGAATAGTAATGCGCCGATCTTCCAAAATGGCAGCCTCAACTTGATAGACAGATGCCTCATATATGGCAGAAGGCAGGCGACCAGGTCTGGGAGCTGTTTCCAGACTTCCGGCCATGTTTGAATTCACGATGTCAGCGTTTTACAAGGTCATATGATGGGGTATTATCACCATGTTTCTTTCATTTCATCAAAAGTCTCCTGTGGTGTGCGTCCTTTCGAATACAAAAACCGGATCACTGCTCGACATTCAACAGGCTCCATTTCACACCTGACTCAGTTCAAACACCTGTAAAACAGAAACCACAATTAGTTCAGAGCTGTAATTTGCCACATAACCCGTAGAGATATAAATCATTGAACATGCAAAATTTCAGCTAGATCAGACAACTGGAAGTGGGTCAGGGGCATTACTATTTGCACGCCCCTCGTATCAGTGAAATGCAGATTTTTTAAATATTATAACAGTTTGTTTTTATATTTGTTCCCATTAACAGGGGAGGGGGGCAGTTTTCTATAGCAATAGTCTTTGAAACTGCAGTGTATTACCACTGTCAGCTAAAGGAAGTATCTATCAGGCATGTGCATATAGTGTGTGGACGTACGGAGGTGAAACCTGGTAAGTGACGATTGAAGACATGCGTTGCATGGAGAGAAATGAGATGAGAATATGATAAATGTGTAATGCTAGTTTTCAAGACATGCTTAGATCTGATGACCTGAGAAGAAATCAGGAGAATATAGGGAAGTATGTGAACAGGAGACATTATTGGTTTGATCACATTGAAAAAAAATAACGCTTTGGTTAGTTGATGTAAAACAGTTGAGGTAGCAGGGTCCATTGGCAAAAGAAGGCAAAGGGAAACATGGAAAGACGTGATAAAGAAGGATTTAAGAGAAAGAGACATAAATAAAGACCTGGCCAGAGATAGATTAGCTTAGAAGTCAATTTCTAAAAGCTACACAACACATGCCAGCGTGTAAAATGGACGTTTTTTGTTGTTTTTTTTTTTTACATAGGCGGCACCACTTATCAAGGCCGAGAGGCTACTCAAGGATAAGGGTTCAAGAGTGTACAGTAGTCAAAAGGACAATATAGTAATCGATAGTAATGGAAGTTCGGTAAGTTTGTTAACTTAAATGGAATGGCTCATCAGAAGCTTGTTCATGTTGGACTTGAAGACAACCATATTATAGACAGCTGGAAAGCAGGAAAACGGAAGGCAATTCTAAGAAAACGGAAGGCAGTTCTAAGAAAGAAGCTTTGATCATGGAATCTATGTTAGGTTTAGGCACAGATAAAGAGTGGGGGGAATTATTGATAGTGTTTTCAGCTAGACGAGTGTTTCTTGTGAAAGTTTTGCAAGGGGGGACCATAGATTGAAGCTCAGTCGATCATTTTCCATGAAAATAGCAATAAAGCAGAGACAAACTCGCAACATCTGTTCTGTGAGACAGAGGTTGCAGCAAAGAGAAAAGAACATCTCCCACCAGGCCACGAAGTCTATTTTGAACCCTATCAAGGCAGGACAAGTCTTTTCTAGCAGATCCTGCCCATATGTGGCAATAGGGCACGTCGATTTTGGAACCCCGGTGAGGCAATGGTGATGATAGTTGGGTATTGACATAGAAAAGACTTACATGAAATATTATTCTTAAAATCGTTATCTTTGCTTGAGGAAATGACTTTAAAAGTTGAAAAATTGAAGCGATTAAAAGTTTTTTGGTGTATTGTTAAGAACGTCCCATCATCAAAAAAAATCCATACTGCTAAGAAAATGGAATCATTATTTAGAATATATTTTAAAGTACATTTTTAAATAAAATGAGTAGGGATAATGAATTAATAAAATAAATATTAACTGTAAAGGCAAAATTATGTTTTTTAAACAATAACGACCAAATTCACTTTTTCATTTCAGGAACTTTTTTTTGGGTGGAAACATTTTAGATTTCACCATCACAAAACACGCTCGTTATTGATATTAAAAATTAACGTTTGTTTATTATTTAATTTGAAAACATTATGATTTAGGCTTAATTATTTCGAAAGGAAAAACGAAAAAGACTTCTTTAAAATATATCTTATAATATTTCAAGTGTCTGCAGTGAATTTAAACATATTTGTTTTATCTTTTTTAATTTGTTTTTCTATTATGTTGGTGCAAAAATAATGGCATTTTTTGACGTTCAAATGAACGTAAAAAACATTATTTTTGCACCAACTTAATATTTCACATCAAATTCTATTTGAAATTTTTATTAAAATATAGTAGTACTCCAATTTTATATTAAAAAAAAAAAAATAGTCCATACAATTTTATTCTACACAATCTTTACGAAACATAACCATGTAAATTTTCAAGTTTTTCTACTTAATAAAAAATACTTTGGAGAAATTAGTGTCAAATTTTAATTTCTTTTATTTTTAGGGAGTAATTGTTTTTAAGCAGTGTTTTTCTTCTAAAATTATAGTTTTAAAATCAGATAATCCACAAAGATTAATACGAGTAAATAAGGAAACTCCTTTAAAGGTTTTTCATTATTTGTGCATCTATGCTATTGTGCTAAAATAACTTTGTTATTTAGAAAGCCATTCTTAATATGGGAAGGAGGTCGTATTGTAACTATTCTGTACTTTCACCTAAAAATTTAATAAACAAAAATTTCATAAAAATTAAATTTAATTTGAAAAGACTATTAAAAATAGCATAGTAACATAGATGCACAAGCACTGTTTTTTTCAAACTCTAAACACTAAACACTCGTTTAAAATGGCACAGCTACAGCAAGAATGAATTTCTTTATGGATAAATTCATGTTATCGAAGGAGGAGCTAAAATCTGCTAAAAATGTCTAAACTAAACACTACTATGCCCCTGATTTGGTTTGGTAATACATCTAATTCAACTCTACAAAGTTTTTCATTATTTCTTATAACTAGCACTTATTATTTTACGTATGAAACTGGAAGATAGCCTAATACAGTTTCCTTCAGTTATAATCCATTTATTTATTTTACTTTTCAGATTAGAATCTCAGTAAAAGCACAACACTCAGTTTTAACCTGTGGTTCAAAAATTTGCTGGTCCACCTTGTCATTTGGCTGAAACAGCACCCCCAACTTCCCGACAAGTCATCCAGTTTAGTTAGTTCCTCGAAAACAGTTATGCCCACTTAAAAAAATAGCGAGATTTCTAAGTTAATTGCCAAGGAAATAATTAGTATTTGGCAAGCAGTCAATCTATAATTGCTCTTGTTAAGGTAACAATATATAGGACAGAAGGTCAATATATTTTGCTATAAGAGGGCCAAACAGATTGACAGGAAATCTCTTGCAGCAATCAAAGTGAAAAGAATGAAGGAACAGCTAGACAGACTGTTTGATTTATCTTCTTGTAGCTGTAAACTTTCTGTCTTGAGATATGATGACTTTGCAGTAAAGTGCAAGACAGAAAATTGTCAAACAAGGCACATAATCTGCACTTGTCCTCCTAACAAGGAGGTAAAATTAATTCTATAGATTCAGCAGCAATTATGTTCCTTTTTTGTGGAAAATAAAATAATATATTGGTATTTATTATGTAATCTGGCTCTATTATTAAACATGCAAATTTTCTAATTTTCAGGTTCCACTAGAAGAACTGCCATTTACAGCAATTTTTAAATTAATTGATGGAACAACAAAAAGCTTAATAACATTTACTGGTCCTTTGGGGAAACTTTGTATCAATAATTATCAAGATTTGCCCCAAGTAGAATTCTAAAAAATTAGTGTCCCTCCTGATCATCATTATCTGACAGCAGAAGAAACAAATAATTTAAGTTTGAAGACCAGAGGCTACTTTTTGAGTATACTGTTGGAATTTCTTGTGGAGAAGTTAACTTAGAAAATTGCGCCCTTGAATCAAGGAAGATGGCTAATATAAGCCACAAGATTAATGTGTTTATGGACTAGAGTTGTCTATCCTCAACCACTATGATAAATTAAACATTTTGGTCGAATTTATCATCCAAGTGTATGCAGTTAGTTGCTTTGAGATAAAAACTGACAATATTTTTTTTAACCAACAACAGTATATTTTTAATATGATTCAGAGAACAAAACAGTTAACTGAAATTCAAATTACTGTTTTAAACTGGTCAAAATGTAGTGCTTTTACACTACTTCCGGAAAACATAATATTGATGATAAACTCAGATGAATTGGATGTGAGAGAAGAGGGCATTCAAACGATTTTGTCCATAAGGTAAATAAATATTTATCCATTAAATTTTAATAGTTTTCTTAATTTACCCAAACAATAGTTAGTTTTATTCATATTACATCGCAAAAATATAAAAAATAAGTGTTTTCAAATAATTGTTTTTTTTGTGTGTTTTTTTCCAGAAATAGTGAACAACTCAAAAAAAAAAAAAAAAAAAAAAAAAAAAATGAAAACGATTACAGCTATCAATTTTGCAGCCACACACTGGTGAAATTTGATTGATTTTTCTCAAAAAGTTGTATATAGGCAGGAAGCAAGACATAGACACATTATTACAAAGTCATTGTGCCAGCAAATTAGACTTTCATTTTCCTCAAAAGGAAATTATACAGAAAAATTTTGTTCTAAGTTTATATTATTGCGTTTAATAAAAAAAATTAAAATACATGATTCTGTAACTTGTATCAAGTTGTTATATTGTGTAATACATCTCCACATATCTTTTTGAATTGTGAAATTTAAAAGACTTAGTTGCTAATTAGCTTTTTTTACAATTTTTTTTAATCAATGCAGTAAAAGTTGAGATATTTTGGTAGTTGTGATTCATAATTAAAATTATAATTCATGTATTTATTTTTCTTTTAATGTATTCCATATAAATATATCAATTTTAATTGAATATTTTATAAAAATAGTGAAATTTCAAAGTCAGTGTTGTGAAAAATGCTATGAAAATGAAAGATTTTTCAGCATTTTTCTACACGATTTTTAAAATTAAATGCTCAATTTTCTGTTCAAGATGGGAATCTAATTTTTGGTATATGTTCTTATCACATCAAATCCCAACTATCATCACCAGTCCCATGTTGATTTTCTAAAAAAAAGTTGCAAATCGACCGGTCCTAATGTGGCAACAGTATTCCATCCTTGGACATACCTGGCTCTTACATAGAATAGAGAATTGCATCAGCAGTGAGATATCTACTGGATCGATAGAAGGATCCGACCATTTTTCCAGCGGCCTTGGCAACAGATTTGATGTATGTATTCCATTTAAGATCAGGAGTAAAGATCAAGCCCATATTATAATGATGTCGATAAGAGTTTTGTTTTACAAACTGATCAAAGATCTTTTTTGGCAGTATTTAGTTTATTGAAAGGCATTTTTGTACATGTGGGCAACCAATTATAATGGAGAGTAATGATACTGCTGGGATATGATTTTAATGTTGAATAGTTACCATTAGAGAAAATGGAACTTCCTGAAAAGCCTATTACAGGAATCTAGAAAACCACTGGAGAATGCATGATTTACAGTAATAAAATCTGACAACCGTTATGTATCATTTAAGATGACATTCAAAAGGATTTGTGTAAGGGATTAAGAAAATGAAAGATCTGAGAAGTGAATGAAAATAAAAAATTATTTTCTCCTAGCTAACACTTTCACTTCTCAAACTTATCACAATCTCTCAAAATGTGAACCGGAGGTTGGATTTGGGGTGGCATAAACTGTGACAAAATGATTGCTTATTTAATATTTTTAACTAATTAGAGACAATATATCTCACTGATAAATGAGAAAGATTTGTGATTTATCATACCTATATTACCATCAAAACCTTTCTTTAAATATATTTATTAATTTTCAAGTGAAATAATTTAAATGAAAACTGTTTGGAAATTTACAATAGATTTATATGTACATTCAAAAAGGATACTTTGAGCTGAATTAATAGCTGCTGGATGGCAAGTAGTTTTTTTACTTGTAATAATAATTTTAATTTAAAAAAATTAACAAAAGCATAACAATTTCTGATAGATTTCGACATTTTCTTTTCATGGATTCTACAGCGGTGATCAACTAATTTAACATATTTGGAATGAAAAATAACAATTGGGTACTAGTACAGCTTTTGAACCAGACAAAATCGATTTTTTGTTTGTCATCTTCCAGTTAATTGTTTATGTAAACAGCCGAAAAATGCCGAAGCACTTAGCGAGTTACAAGGCAATTTTTTTTTAAATGCTTGTACAGCTTTTGAACCAGACATAAACTGAACATTTTTTTAAAACCCTAACCCGATCCTGACCTTGTACGTTTTTGTCTTGTTCAAAGCTATACCGTACCAGAATGAAAAATAAAATTAAAAAACAAAAAAATGTAAAAAAAAGAAAAGAAAAAAAACGCTGTTCTTTATAATCTTTCGTTTATTCATGAAAAGAAAAATCACAATTTACTAGGAAAAAATTAAACTTTTAACTTTTCTGTAAAAAAATAAATAAAAAAATTAACATACAGCGAATGTTTTTTAAAAAAAATTTTAATTATTATTTTGTCAAAAAGTTACCTTGTTTTGATTTGGCTTTGTTACAGCTGTTCACCTATATTTGTTAGGAAAAGTCAGTTTTGTCTCATTCAAAAGCTGCGGCAATACCAATCGATTGTATTTCTCTATAACATATTTTTTTAATAAATTAAAAAAATAAAACGTTCCACTTTTTTTAATCATAAATTTTTGCCTATGTCGAATTTTAAGGAAGGAGTGAGGAGTAAAAACTATGAAAAAAAAGTTTGCTTTTATATCATTTTATTTCTTGTATACACGGGGATATAAAAATATGAGCAAATGATACTGTAAAAATAAAATTAAAATCACAAAATCCTTTTTTTTTACTAGCAGTTCCACCCAGCTTTGCTCAGGCCCTACATACTATTAATAACTTTATGTGCATATATATATTAAAAAATGTGAATATGTACGGTAATGCCTTTCTTTATAATAGGCTTCCTTAAGTATCATAGAGAAAAGTTGGTAGAGACCGCAGACGTCAATGTTTTTAAACTTTTACTCCAATTTTGACCCTTTAACATGTATTGTGTTGGGCTCAAATTAAATTTAAATGTTCGACCTATGTTCAAGTAACCTACATCTAAAATTTCAAGTGTTTAGACCCAAAATTGGTGGAGGAGTTTGGTAGAGTATGCAAAGGTCAACTCTTTCAACTTTGACCACTTGCCAGCCAAATTTTTTCCCAAAAACTGATTAAAAAGCTTGCTGTATGTCTGAATACCATTTATGTAAAATTTCAAATCTTTAGACCCAAAATTGGCTTAATAGTTTGCTAGTGACTGCAAAGGTAAGATCTTTTGAACTTTGACCCCTTGGAAGCTAAATTATCAGCAAAAACATGATTAAAACGCTTGCCCTATGTCTGAATGCACTTTATGTAAAATTTCAAATGTTTAGACCTAAAATTGACTGAGTAATTTGATAGAGACCGCTGAGGTCAGTTTTTTTTTTTAACTTTGACCCCAATTATGATCCCTTAACATTTATTGGTTTGAGCTCAAATCAAATTATAAAGTTAGATCCATGCCCAAGTAACTTATATCTAAAATTTCAAGTGTTTAGACCCAAAATAGGCAAAGGAGTTTGGTAGAGTTCTTAAAGATCAAATCGTTGAAGTTTGACCTCTTAATAGCATAATTTCTGACCCAAAACCGATTAAAAAGATTTTCCCAAATCTCAATACCCCTTATGTAAAATCTCGGGTCTGTAGACTGAAAATTGACAGAGTTATTTGGTAGGGAAGTGTACACAGACAGAATTTTCACTTTTATAGATATATAGATTTACTAGAATGAGCATCTGGCGTTGCCCAGGTGTTTGCAGTTGTATGTTGAGCAGAAAAAAAGAAAAAAAAAGTGGTAGTAGGAAGGCAGGCTCGAACCCGTACCACGAAGGAGGAAAAGAATGTGGAAAAAACCTGACGTCTTTGCTGTTATGACCACCGCCAAACCAGAAGTGACGTAGGATTAAACTAAGGCTACACAATCAAAAAGAGGGGATGGCTTTTGAAAATATTGGTGAAAAAAGCGACCCCTCCCTGTAGGAAAGTGCTTAGTTGAGAATGAAGAAATTAATGTTTTTAAACAATTTTTCGGTATTTGTTGTCTGAGGGGTCGAACTTCAAAACGATACTAATCTTGTGAAAATCCGTTGCCTCTGTCACAAGTTTTAGGCAGACATGCAAACATACATATATACATACATTTATGTATTAATAACTCAAATTTTCGACCCAAACCGATTAAAAAGCTTGCCCTATCTCTGAATACCCGTTATGTAAAATTTCAAATGTTTAGACCAGAAATTGTCTGAGAAATTTGGTAGAGATGGCAGAGGTCAAATTTTTTAAAACTTTGACCCCTGTTATGACACTTTAACATTTATTGTTTTGGGCTCAAATCAAGTTATTAAGTTAGATCCATGTCCAAGGAACCTATATCTAAAATTTCAATTGTTTATACCCAAAATTGGCGGAGGAGTTTAGTAGAGTTCTCAAAGGTCAAATCGTTGAACTTTGACCTCTTAAGAGCTAAATTTCTGTCCGGAAACAAATTACAAAGATTTTCCCAAATCTCCATACCCTGTATATCAAATTTTGAGTCTGTAGACTGAAAATTGACAGAGTTATTGTGTAGGGAAATGTACACACACACACACACACTTTCCCTTTTATAGATATATAGTTTGCAATGCTTACAAAAATAATCACATAGCTAAAAAAAAAAAAAAAAGGAACTGGTAAAACAAAAATTAAAGTAAAAAAAAAAAAAAAGGAACTGGTAAAACAAAAATTAAAGTAAAAAAAAAAAAATTTAACTCCCAGGCAACGCCAGGTTGGAACAGCTAATGAAAACATGAGAAAAGTGAACTTACAGTCATGTTATTTACTCAAATTGCCGGTAAGTATTAAAGCCATGTAAAATCGTACACATTTTTTATAAAACGTCACAAGATGTAAACACGAGTAACAGAGTACAGACACCTTCTGGAAAACACTCACGGTCTTCAAACTAGGTAGGTATATAGTATATATATAAATGATAGAATACTTTACAACAGTTTATTTTGAAGGGAGTGGTTTGACAGGGAAGGGAAACAAATGATATAAAACTGAAACTAAATAAAGCATAAGAAATAAAGGAAACGTGAAATGAGCAACAAGAAAGTTTGTTGAAGTAAAAGTTAGTCATTCATGACAAGTGTTTTGGGTAGAGTTGAAGTTAGGTCACGGGGTGGGACTTCCACCCGTGCTAATAAAAATAGTACAACAAATATTGTTGTGTTTGGGATTTAGTTTTAAATAATGGTTATTTCTCCTTTGACTGTACTTACAATTGTTTAAACTGTTTGGTAAGGTTAAACATGTTAGATCAGTCAACCATGAGAACATGCAGGAAAGAAAAATAAAATCTAATGAGGAATGACGTCATCAGGGATAAGGGTAAAGATTTGCTAAATCATGAATACACAAACTGGAAGCGAGTTGGAAAACGCATATGAAGATGGACTTTTAAACCAAAATAAGATCTCTCATTCTTTCTCTCTTACACTGTGTCGATGTGAAACTAATTAGACCAACTGTCCAGTGACAAATAATCTTTGAGTTAGTGCTATCCATTTCACCACTGTAAAAGTGTAATAGCCGGAGTTAAGCGTAGGTATATGGAGATGATTAAAAATTACATCACAGAAATTAGGAACTCGCGATTTCTGGAAAATCTATAATATTCTGGTTAACAATATTAAATCAACAATTCCCACATTATCTAACCATCATGAAGTTGCTTGCATGGCAACGGGCAGGGCTGAATAATGGGTTACCCAAAACTCCATTATGGATTCCGCAAACCAATCTGTCACTAATTTTCCAAAATTGATAAAAAACACCTTAAATGATTTGACAATCAACCCCTCCCATATCCTAGTTATCATAAAAATAAAACTTGACATCTCCAAAACATATGAATTATTGATTGAACCAAATTATTATGACATCATAAGTAATTTTTCTTATGGTAATATTTTAGTCTCTATTTATAATTATTGGATGTAAATGGCTTCCCAATCTCTTAATACTTGGTAGATTTTCTGGAAATTAATTTGTATTCGACAGCTTAAATACTTCTAAATTCCTTTTCAAATTTCGAAGGAGAGTAATCTAATCTTTGTTTCTACTATAAACATGAGTTAAAATGGCTGACGAAGAAACATAACATATCATACCACATTTAATTTTGTAATGAAATCATTTTTTAAATAGTTTGATTCCGTATTTTATGCTATTTTATTTTTTATTACAATAAATAATTGATGAATAGTAAATTAAAAAATAATATGTACGTCACGCAGTGATGAGCTAGGGGTGTCAGAAACTTTGTAAAAAATATTGAATAATTCCACCCCGTCTTTCCAAGCTTATAACTACTCGAAACATGTAATTCAAACCATATTTTTTTTCAATTAAAGGAGCAAGAACCAAGGTTTCATTTAAAAAAAAAAAAAAAAAAAAACAATCAATATAGATTTTTAAAAAAAGGTTTTAAACTTCGGACTTTACAGGTAAATCTCTAAAAAAACACTACTTTTTATTGTTTAATTTGAATATATTATTTATTGATCTTTTATCTTCAATTTGTGATACATAACACTTTGATGAGTAAATTAATTATTTACTTTTTAATAGACATTTGAAAATGGGGTGGGGCGTGAATTAAAAAAAAAAACGTTTGTCTAAAATATTATATTCAGTTTATTGGAAAGGGCATAAAATTTCACATTGACCCTGAAAATATCGTAAAAATAGAATCAATAGAAACATTTTGATAGATTTTTAAAGTTTAAAAATTGAAAAATACTGAACTTTTAAAATTCAATTAATTTCATTACTTTTTTTAAAAAAATAAAGAAATAATATTTCTATTACTTTTTATACAACTTTAATAGTTTATTTTGGAAGTATAATCCATAAATAAAATAAAAAAAAACCACTTTTAAAAGAGAAATTACGAGTTTTTTATATTTTATTCGCAGTTTCGTGTTGGGGTGTCAAAAATTCCTACAAAAATTATGATACACCTAGTGATGAGCAGCATGCACACAGGAAAAGTGGTCACACAGTTTTAATATATAGATTAATGAAAAACGTTTTTCCCATGTATTAGTCTATTTGAACATGCCCGGTTCTATATACAATAACTTTTATAGGATTTCTATTGAATAAACGGATTCATTTTATAAGAAATTAATTTAGAAACCAAAAGATTTTGTTTTTTAATAAATAAAAACAATATAAATCAGATATCTTGGTTATATCAGGTCATCCTCAATTATAGACATGATGGATGTCAAAGATATCCAACTTCTGGTGTTAAATGGAGTCGGTTTTAAATGTCTTGATTTGTAAACTGAAAACACTAGTCATATGATGCATAGTTAATGAGTTCATTATTTCATCATTTGTTTTTTCAATAAATGAAAATAAAAATTTATTTAAAAAAAAAAAAAAAAAAAGAAGACTTTTTTAGCATTGAATTTGATTTCTAAATTTATTTCCTGTATTTTCATTCAATGATTCTTTCTAATGCAGAAATAATGAATCTATTCAGATTCATTTTGTATTTGTATCAGCTATCACCCTGGTTAGGTTGAGCCGATCTTCATCTCGAGCAAGTAAAATGTCTGAGTATTTTTAGCTGATCCTGAGCTAGGTTACATGATATGGTGAGTCAGATGTTGCTGCTAGATCATCTCTTATTGTTGCCACCTATGTTTTCAGCTTCCACCAACACGTTTGCACCAACCAAAAAGAGAAGGGGGAAGAACTCATGAATTCATGCTCCGAGCATCAAACTGCATGCCTGATGCATCTTAGATGGTGCTGGAGAAATACAAACAGAAAGAGTCAGAAATTCAGTCATTATTAGCATAGCTCATGAGTTTGTACTCAATCCATAATGCAGCAGTTTAGAATACAACAAAAATAGCCATTATCAAAGACTCCATGCCTATGCAGATTAACCACTCTCAGATTAACCACTCTCATTGGTTATGTTTTGCAAGCATGGAGCAAGATAGTCCACACTACAGTTTGATAAATACATCTTTGGTAGCCATTGAGAGCTTTCATTGATATGCTTATGATTGTGAGAAGAACAAAGGCAGACCTTGTAATTCCTATATATCATAACTTGATTTCATTGTTGACAAATAGCATTGCAAGTTGATACTACTACCAAATAGCAGTGGACTGCATTGTTTTGGAAGCGGAGAGTAGGATTGGATACATGGATACTGATGTGTAGATAGAAATGATTGTCACACCATCAATTGTGTCCGAAGAAAACTGTGACAATGTTGACAGGTTAAAAAAGGTTGATATGCCACAGAAGCAAAAATGGAGATTCAGAGGGTGAAAAAGAAAAGAAAGAAAAGGCAGAAAAGGAAAGAAAGAAAAAGTTTGAACTGTGTTAAATGTTTGTAGAGGTCAAAACACAAAACGAACTGATAACAAAATATTCTGTTTTTTCTTAAAGCAAGCCTTTGAGTTATTTTGAGCCATAAAAAGAAGTATTGATTTGATAATAAATTCACTTTTCCCAAGGAATTGATGAAATAAAATCAACTAACATTTTAATAATAATAATAATAAAATAAAAGCAATGGCTTTTATCCAGGCATATTAAACATTTCCCATTAAGGGTGATCCTGTCAGAGAACCATGTCCAGACAAGAACATTAGGATCTTGACTGATGTTGTTCATAGGGGTAATCAATAGTGTGTTGCTATTCAAACACCAATTATGGGCAAAACCAAATTGAGCAGACTGATTGGCAAGTGGTGAATTATTTGTCAGGGTTGAAAGGGGGAACCACACACATCCATGGCGATAACTAATAATTAAATTACTTGGATCCTTCCCCATGGTTGAAGTTGATATGAGTTAAACAAAGGAAAATTGTGATTATCGCAAATCTAGAAAATGCCTTTACAATTATAAATCCCCTCTCTGTCAGAGTAACAGTGATAGATTGAATCCCATGAAGAAGAAGGAGAGAAGGGCAGACTTCTAGATCCATTGACCACTCATGGTCTTGCAGAATCAGGTTTTGTACTGGTAACTTGAGACGACAGTGTGCTGTCTAGAATTATGGCTTGAATTCTATTTTGGAGGGAGGCGGAGTTATACCCTTCTGGTTCTCAATATAAGTCAATGTATTAGGAGCTTCAGTGATTTCACTCCGCTCACCTGCCAACTTCATACCGTTAAGAGATTGACTCTCGGATTTAGAGTTGGAATCGCTAAATTCAAAAATCACCCAGACTTAGTACTGTCCAGACACAAATATTAAGATCTTAAATAAGAGACTTGCGAAGTATCAGATTGTGTAATCTTTCAATGAATAGTTATTGTTACTTTATCCAAAAAGACCAGTCATCAAAGTGTTATTCTTTCTTCTTTTTGCTTGAAATGACCTTTGCTCCTCAGTAAAACAAATATTGGTGACTAGTGCTGGACGATTTGCCCTTTCGAATGTGAGGAAAGTAATGATTCGTTGGATAGGTCCCTTAAATACCAAGGACCTTTGCTAGAGTGACTGCCAGATACAGAGTATTGTAGGAGAGAAGGGGTACAAACATGTTGTTTCTTAATTCTTTGTTCATCTCAGACCCGGTTGATATCTCACAATATTTTTCTATCTACATACCGACCGACTGCCACCTTCAGTCCAATGAAAAGGTCTTTTGTTCCTTTTATGAGTCTTGTTAAATGCATTTTATATTTATATATGCTGCTTTTCAGTGATTTCAATGCTTATATGGGGGTAGAGATTGTAAAATGTGGGATGTGATAAATACTGTGAGATTTGAAAGTCTCCACATACGACACAATTCAAAACAGCTGATTCAAAAACATCAATTCTTTCCCCTTTGTCAGAAACTATTGATGGTTTTCAATTCAACTGTATAATGCTTCAAATATTATTTTTTTCATATGATGTGTAAAACTACAAAGTGTAAAGACTAAAAAACAAATTTTTTGTTCTTGGACACGGTTGATATTTGACAATCTTTTCTATCTACACATTAACCCCACAGGCTAACAAAAAGGTCCTTGTTGCTTCTCACTGACTTTAAATGTTCATGAGAGTAGAAATTGCAAAACATGGGGGGGGGGGATGATACTATGAATGATTTGAAAATCTCCAGATACCACTTCATTCAAAATAACAGTCAATCTAGAAAACAGCAATTCTTCCCCCTTGTCAGAAACATCATTCATAGAATGTAAGGACTAAAGAAAATAAACAGAAAGCTCTAGTCATAAGTAAAGTAAACATAAGGTATATTTTCTAGTCTTCAAGTGTGGAAAAAAAGACATGGTTTAAAAAAGAGTATGTATGCTTCAATGGCTGTGGGCAGAAGAAGGGAGTGTGTGTGTGTGTGTGTGTAGGGGTGGGTCTATTCAGATTACAAATCTAGTTTTGTGTCACGATTTCTTTAGATAATCAATGGGGAGAATGAATAACTACATACATGTAACTTGACAAGAAAGAATGTGAAAGACATAGAATAATTATTGTCAAAAAAAAAAAAAAAGAAAAAGGCCATCAAGATGATCACACACAAAACAGGTGCAAAGTTTCGATGTAATTGTTCATAATAACTGCTATTAATCTAAGGTGCGGACATGAATTATTTTAGTTCATCATTTGTGTCTTAGAAGCACAATCCAGGCAGTTTTGTATGGGCTGTCTGAAGGAGATGCTGTATGCTTATGATTTAGTACTTGTCTGTGGAACAATGGAAAACCTACTTATTAAAAACTTGGAGGAATTTTATGGAAAAGGAAAGACGAATGTTACCATGACCAAAGTTATGAATGTTGCTGTAGTGTTAGAAAGCTTCTCAAAAGAGGAGAGTTCTCATGCACAGTTTGTGGAAAGGGAATCAAGTGGAATGCAATTTTTGTGGTACTTATAAGCATTGGGTATACAAGAAATGCAGTAGAAACACTGGTTAAGTCGAGAAATGATAACCACTTTGTATGAAAAAAAGTGTAAGATATGGATGAGAACTCAGATGTGGAGAAAATATATTTGGATAGTAAAACTATTAAGGTTGTTCAGAAGTTTTGTTATCTTGGTGATAGCATTGGAGCACAGGAAAAAACTGTTGCTAGTGTGATTGCAAAAGTTAGAAGCCGATAGAGGAAGTTCAGTCATTACTAACCAGCAGACAATTACCACTGTCATTCAAGGGAAGAGTTTATCAGTCATATGTATACAGTGTGATGATATATAGAAGTAAAATCTGTCCAGTGAGAGTTGAAGATATACATTGCATGGAGAGAAATGATATAAGAATAATACAATAGACATGATGATCTCAGAGGAACATTATAGGAGGTGGTAATGGTATAGCCACATTGAAAGAATGATGTGAATTCTTGGGTGAGTGGATGTAAAACAGTTGAGGTAGCAGGGTCAATCCACAGGGGAAGGCCAAGGAAAACATAGCAGGAAATGATAAGGATTGACTTTTGAGAAAAATAAATAAATAAAAACCTGGTCAGAGATAGGTTAGTTTGTAAGACAATTTTTCAAAGCAATCTAACACAACCCAGCATGTAAAATGAGATGACATCCTGATTTGATTTCTAAAAACAAAAAAGCAAAGGGTAAAGAGTAAAATTATGAAGTGAAACTTTGTTTTTGTTCATAAAGAATGAGTAAACGTAATTCTAAGTAAACTGAATGAAAAATAAAAAAGAGTAACAAACACTAAAATCCTTAGGCTGCATGCCTTTGAAACTCCCTTTCTGCTCTCTGTTTACCCAACTGTACCAACATGCAGAAATTTAAATGCAATGTGAACAAATATCTTGCTTAGGATGTCTCAATATGTCTGGCCCTAATCACAATAGGCAATATGCCTTGTTTGTACTGAAATAAATTTTTTAAAAATATCATTAATAATAATAATTACAATTAAAACAATTTTAAAATCTAGCCAACATAATTTTATAGATTAGTTATTGGTGGTTTTCGATTCAACTGTAAAATGCTTAAAATATTTTTTTATATGAGGTGTAAAGCAACGAAGTTCGATTGACTTTAATGTCTGCTGTTGTTGCAGATTAACTAAGCCTGTTGAAACAGTAATCGCTTCTAAGTGGATTTTTAACAAAGGTCATCCAGATACAAAGCCGAAATATAAAGTCAAGATCAAGCAAATGATGAGATTGTATGCATAAACAGAACGCAATAAAAAGGTTTCATGTTTTTTTTGTTTTTTTTATATTATTATACGAGGAATCGTTTGGGTTAAAATATATTTAGTATTACACATGTAATCTAAATAAAAACATATTTAAAATATGCTAGAATAATCAAGATTTTTTTTACAAAATGGCATCTTACCAAGCGGGTAAATGTTCCTTTTTTTTCTTTTTTTACAAAATGGCATCTACACTTACACATTCCAAACGTTTTCTTCATATTGCATGTGCAATACTTCAAAATATTTCCTCATGTAATAATATAGAAACGAAAAATTATTTCATTAGACACACGTTTTTATCGCATTCTTTTTAGGCAGCAGAGTGTTATCACTGTTAACCAAGTGAAGTTTATCAGACATGTGTATTAGGGCAGGTCGATTTTGGAACCCCGGTAAGGCAATGGTGATGATAGTTGGGGTTTGACATAGAAAAGATCTACACGAAATATTTTTCTCAAAATCGTTATCTTAGCTTGAGGAAATGACTTTAAAAGTTGAAAAATTGAAGCGATTAAAAGTTTTTCGGTGAATTGTCAAGAACGTCCTATCATCAAAACAATCCATACTGTAAAGAAAATGGAATCATTATTTAGAATATGTTTTAAACTACATTTTTAAATAAAATGAGTGAGGATAATGAATTAATAAAATAAATATTAACTGTAAAGGCAAAATTATGTTTTTTAAATAATAACGACCAAACTTCACTGTTTCATTTCAGGAACTTTTTTTGGGTGGAAACATTTTAGATTTTACCATCACAAAACACACTCGTTATTGATATTGAAAATTAACATTTGTTTATTATTTAATTTGAAAACTATGATTTAGGCTTAATTATTTCGAAAGGAAAAACAAAAAAGATTTCTTTAAAATATATATTATTATATTTCAATTATCTGCAGTGAATTTAAACATATTTGTTTTATCTTTTTGAATTTGTTTTTCTATTAGGTTGGTGCAAAAATAATGGCATTTTTTGACGTTCAAATGAACGTCAAAAACATTATTTTTGCACCAACCTAATATTTCACATCAAATTCTATTTGAAATTTTTATTAAAATATGGTAGTACTCCAGTTTTATATTAAAAAAAAAAAAAAAATAGTCCATACAATTTTATTCTACACATTCTTTACGAAACAAAACCATATAAATTTTCAAGTTTTTCTACTTAATAAAAAATACTTTGCAGAAACTTGGTGTCAAATTTTAATTTCTCTTATTTTTAGGGAGTAATTGTTTTTAAGCAGTGTTTTTCTTCTAAAATTATAGTTTTAAAATCAGATAATCCACAAAGATTAATACGAGTAAATAAGGAAACTCCTTTAAAGGTTTTCCGTTATTTGTGCATCTATGCTATTGTGCTAAAATAACTTTGTTATTTAGAAAGCCATTCTTAATATGGGAAGGAGGTTGTATTGTAACTATTCTGTACTTTCACCTAAAAATTTAATAAACAAAAATTTCATAAAAATTAAATTTAATTTGAAAATACTATTAAAAATAGCATAGTAACGTAGATGCACAAGCACTGTTTTTTCAAACTCTAAACACTAAACACTCGTTTAAAATGGCACGGTTACAGCAAGAATGAATCTCTTTATGGATAAATTCATGTTATCGAAGGAGGAGCTAAAATCTGCTAAAAATGTCTAAACTAAGCACAACTATGCCTTTGATTTGGTTTGGTACTCTCTCTTCAATACATCTAATTCAACTCTACAAAGTTTTTCATTATTTCTTATAACTAGCACTTATTATTTTAAGTATGAAACTGGAAGATAGCCTAATACAGCTTCCTTCAGTTATAATCCATTTATTTATTTTACTTTTCAGATTAGAATCTCAGTAAAAGCACAACGTTCAGTTTTAACCTGTGGTCCAAAAACTTTGCTGGTCCACCTTGTCATTTGGATGAAACAGCACCCCCAACTTCCCGACAAGTCATCCAGTTTAGTTAGTTCCTCGAAAACAGTTATTCCCACTTAAAAAATAGTGAGATTTTAAGTTAATTGCCAAGGAAATAATTAGTATTTGGCAAGCAGTCAATCCACAATTGCTCTTGTTAAGGTAACAATATATAGGACAGAAGGTCAATATATTTTACTATAAGAGGGCCAAACAGATTGACAGGAAATCTCTTGCAGCAATCAAATAGGAACAGCTAGACAGACTGTTTGATATATTTTCTTGTAGCTGTAAACTTTCTGTCTTGAGAAGTGATGACTTTGCAGTAAAGTGCAAGACAGAAAAATTGTCAAACAAGGCACATAATCATTACTTGTCCTCCTAACAAGGAGGTAAAATTAATTCTATAGCTTCACCTGCAATTATGTTCCATTTTGTGGAAAATAAAATAATATATTCGTATTTATTATGTAATCTGGCTCTATTATTAAACATGCAAATTTTCCAATTTTCAGGTTCCACTAGAAGAACTGCCATTTACAGCAATTTTTAAATTAATTGATGGAACAGCAAAAAGCCTAATAACATTTACTGGTCTTTTGGGGAAACTTTGTATCAATAATTATCAAGATTTGCCTCAAGTAGAATTCTAAAAAATTAGTGTCCCTCCCAATCATCATTATCTGACAGCAGAAGAAACAAATAATTTAAGTGTGAAGACCAGAGGCTACTTTTTGAGTATGCTGTTGGCATTTCTTGTGGAGAAGTTAACTTAGAAAATTGGACCCTTGAATCAAGGAAGATGGCAAGATTAATGTGCTTATGGACTAGAGTTGTCTATCCTCAAATACTATGATAAATTAAACATTTTGGTCAAATTTATCATCCAAGTGTATGCAGTTAGTTGCTTTGAGATAAAAACTGACAATATTTTTTTTTTAACCAACAACAGTATATTTTAATATGTCTCAGAGAACAAAACAGTTAACTGAAATCCAAATTACTGTTTTAAACTGTTCAAAATGTAGTGCTTTTTCACTAGTTTCGGAAAATATAATATCGATGATAAACTCAGATGAATTGGATGTGAGAGAAGAGGGCATTTGAACGATTTTGTCCATTAGGTAAATAAATATTTATCCATTAAATTTTATTAGTTTTCTTAATTTACCCAAACAATAGTTTTATTCATATTACATCGCAAAAATATTTTTAAAAAATAAGTGTTTTCAAATAATTGTTTTTTTTTTTGTGTTGTTTTTTCTAGAAATAGTGAACCACTCAAAATAAAAAAAAAATGAAAAAGATTACTGCTATCAATTTTGCAGCCACACACTGGTCAAATTTGATTGATTTTTCTAAAAAAGTTGTATATGGGCAGGAAGCAAGACATAGACACATTATTACAAAGTCATTGTGCCAGCAAATTAGACCTTCATTTTTCTCAAAAGGAAATTATACAGAAAAATTTAGTTCTATTATAAGTTTATATTATTGCGTTTGATAAAAAAATTTAAATACATGGTTCTGTAACTTGTATCAAGTTGTTATATTGTGTAATACATCTCCACATATCTTTTTGAATTGTGAAATTTAAAAGACTTAGTTGCTAATTAGCTTTGTTTACAATTTTTTTTTAATCAATGCAGTAAAAGTTGAGATATTTTGCTAGTTGTGATTCATAATTAAAATTATAATTCCTGTATTTATTTTTCTTTCAATGTATTTCATATAAATATATCAATTTTAATTGAATATTTTATAAAAATAGTGAAATTTCAAAGTCAGTGTTGTGAAAAATGCTATGAAAATGAAGGATTTTTCAGCATTTTTCTACACGACTTTTAAAATTAAATGCTCAATTTTCTGTTCAAGATGGGAATCTAATTTTTGGTATATGTTCTTATCACATCAAATCCCAACTATCATCACCAGTCCCATGTTGATTTTCTGAAAAAAGTTGCAAATCGACCTGCCCTAATGTGTATGTAGTGTAATGATGTACAGAAATAAAACCTGACTAGTGAGAGTTGAGTGCATGCGTTGCATGGAAAGAAATAATATGAGATTGATGCAATGGATATGTGGTGCAACTCTTCAGGATAGACTCAGATCTGATGAGCTTTAACGAAAAATTAAATCTGGGAGTATAGGCAGAGGTGTGCAGAACAGGAGATTTTGATTGTATGGCATTGAAGAAATGGATGATAGTCGTTGGGTTAGTAAATGCAGAACAGTTGAAATGCAGGTTGAGGAAGGCCAAGGAAAACATGGGAGGAAGTAGTAAGAATGGACTTCAGAGAAAGAGAAATAATTAAAAACCTGGCCAGAGATAGGTCACTTTGGAAGTAAATTTTGAAAAGTGTTGGGGTGGCACTGCTGCAGATTCTGACAATGGGCTATTCCTAATAACATTTCTGGTAACCAGGTTCTGCCTTCCAGTCAGTCTGGACCCAAGACTCAGAGGAAGAAAGTCGTAACATTACTTATCCTTCAGTTGAGAGGAGTTCCCAGTCAACTAACATACTTGTCTGTATTTCTGTTAATATATTATTCATTTCAGTTTCCAAGTCTTCTCGTTATTCTTTTCAACATTTACACCACAACAAAAAGCTATCCAATACATGCCAGCATGTAAAACAAATACTAAACTGATGATGATGATGATGATGATGAATATTTAGAAATATCAACTTATGTCTGCTGCTGCATTCAAACAAACATAGAAATATTTCTGAACCACTTTTTATGGGATCATAATAAATGCCCCTCTCCTCTCTCTCTCTATTATTTCCACTACATTTATCATTCACCCTTCTTCTTAACAGCTAAAATAGCCAGGTTTTAGCAGTATCTAGACATTTTCAAAAGGTTTAACTTCAACGAAGAATTCAATTGACAAAAGAAAAGAAAAAAAAACAAAATAACCATTTAACATTAATGTAGAGTCTGAGTTGGTTAATTTGATCAGCCATTGACTCCCAAGGTATCAAACCTTCTTCGACTGCCAAGGCAACAAACTTGCTCTAACTGCTAAGCCAATGAACTTACTCCAACTCTCATATTATACATAACAAGTGCCTTTGTAGTTTATTATCACAATTGTAACTTAATGATAAAACAAGAACTAGAAACTGTATGTAACAGAAAAAAAAAATTTTTCATTTCCTTTTAATATAATAAAGGGGCGTAACTCTACGTTCTTTGTTTTGCAACTAAAAGAATAGAATTATAACAATTGGTATTTTAGGGTTTTTTTTTCTCTTTCTCTTTCAATCCTTGTTCCAAAATCAGAAATTTCTCAACATTTAATTGGAAAAAACCGGAAATGTCAACTTGTCAAGATTTTTAAAATATTGAGAGAAGAGAGAAAACAATGTTGGCCTTGAGATTAACCTGGAATAAACAAACATTGTATTTATGAGACGATACAGCAAGAAGAAACAGGAAAAGGTGCATATCATTATAACACTATATCCAACATGGTTGATATTCAGTTGCATATTTATTTACCTTAGCAGTGAAAGGTTAAGCACAAAGTCAAGTGGGGTTTTTGAAAAGCCAGCACACAAGGTGAAATACAATCTGGTCTACAAAAAATGGTGAGGTGATTAGAAATAAACTAACCCTTTCTCAGAAAAAAAGTTAAAGCCTGGAAGAGTAAACTTCCTAGGACTGAACAGAACCATACTTCAACCAAAGAGTAGCAACAAAGCCATTGTAGCACTGATTGTCAAGGGCGTATCCCCAACTGGTATGAACACCACAATGAAACAATATTAATAGATATTAACAGAGAGTTGGCGTTGTAAGTATGCTAGGAGTCAGTCAGATTTTTTTAACCTTCAAAGAATTAGTAGACACCCGGAAATCTGTATGCAATTTCAAATGGAACCCTTTATTTAATCCACAGAGTAGCATGCTCTCATTCCATCAGCTGTGACCAAGTAGAAGTCTTTAAGTAATTTGCAATTGTATTCTTGCAAAAGACTTCTACCCGGTCACGGCTGATGGAAGAGCATGCTACTTCCATGGATTAAACAAATGGTTCCATTCAAAATTTCACACTGATTCTCCAATTCAACAGAAAGATTTTCAAGTTCAATAAAATACATGTGAAGAAGGTCGGAGGTTACATTGGTTGAAACATTGTGAGAATAAAACTCAAGATGAGAACAGTAGTCCAAATAATATAAATTATCAATCCTCATCTAAAAAATTTAAAAACAGAATCAATAGACAGTCTGAATATTGAAAGATTTTAAAATAAGAATTGAAATTGAATATTTTGAAATTCTAGAAGTCAGAATTTTTGGAATGGACAGTCTGACTTTATACCTTAATTCCACAACCTGCATACTAAATGACCAGTTGGGATAATGTTGGTATTTTATATATTTGATAGATAAAAACAGAAAAGTAAAAGGTTAGACAGGTTTGTATTAACGTTTTAAGGAATTACAACAGAATTAATATACAAAACACTTATTTTTAAACATGTCTAATTTTCACAAAGTTAGATGATTTCAGAATACATTGTGATGTAATAATATACCCCACTCTCTCTCTCTAAATTATTTATATTATAATTACTTGAAATGGTTTTTTTTTTTTTCGATATTTTAAATGCTTCCAAATTTCTTTCATATTGGAAAGGTCACAAAGTAATTCATTCTTTTTATTTTCAACTACTATTATTAAATAATTCACAATTTGTATTCTTGCAAATTACTTAAACCGGTCATGGCCGATGGAAGAGCATGCTACTTCCCGTGGATTAAATAAATGGTTCTATTTAAAATGGCTGACTTGTTTATGAATAAATCGAAATGCATTATGGTGCATTTGATTTCTTATTTTTTAAATAGGATTTTTTAAAATTTGGTTTTGCATTCTTGCTTTCAATGAATATTTGATTAATATTAATAATTTGATTAATAATAATGTGATTATCTACGTGACATTGGTGTGAGAAATACACACACACATGAGAAGTTGTCATACAATATTTATTAATATATGGGAAAGTAAGATGAGTGGTTTATGAGCGTCTTTCAAGTACAGTTTTATGATTTTTTTGAAAAATGAATTATGAGAATGTGTAAAATGAAGTATACTTTTATGTCTTTTATGTTATCTGTTTTTTTGTTTTTTTGTTTTGTTCTATGGAGAAAGGGGAAGAGGGAAAGAGAGGAAAAAGGAGAGAAGAAAAGAGAAAGACAGGGAGAGATAGAAAGGATGAGAGAGAGTGTGGAGAGGGAGGGTAAGAAGAAAGAAGAGGGAATGAAGACAAAAGAGAGGAAATAAAAAAAAGGATTGAGGGAGAAAGAGAGGAAATAAAAAAAAAGGATTGAGGGAGAAAGAGAGGAAATAAAAAAAAAGGATTGAGGGAGAAAGAGAGTAAAAGAAAGATAGAAGGAGAGATAGAGAGGGGTAAGGAAAGTCATTTGTAGAAATAAAAAAAGAATGTAATTAATGTGATAGGTATAAGCTCAAACAAGGTGATCCCCCTATTACCAGTGTAAGCATACAAGTTGAAAGTCGGGCTGTAGTAAATTATTTCTTATTAGAGTTGAATAGCTTGAATAAGACAAAATGTTAAAATAAAAAATAATTTTATAAAATTATATTCATCTGAATGCTTTTCAGTTTCTTCATAAACAAGTCAGTCATTTTAATCTTTCGTTAATAGTTTAGAATTAATTATTGGAAATTTTTATGGAATGGAAACATTTAAACTGCTGAATAGAAAATAATATAGTAACAGTTTTATAATGTTGTTTAAATAATAATTCAAATGATCAAACGATACCGTAATAACTAAATTTAATTTTTAAAATACCATTAAAAAAATAATTTGTTAAAAAAATTAATAAAAAGAAAACTGGCAACAATGAAAGTATAAATACTTCCAGGCAGCACCAAATGGGTAAAGTTAGTTTATCAATTTTTGAATGATGCTTTGCATTTGATTAAAATCTCAACATCTTATAAAATTAAGCACTAAAAGAAAATAAAAAAGCACTTGAGTTAGTTTTCATGTATTTGACGCACCCTCCCTGACCTTGTTATTATTGAACATGTATAAATCCAAAAGTACATCTCACTCTTCAGATAATTCTGGGTAATCCATGGCTCTTTCCACTTTCATTTGTTATCTATATTATTAAATATTTATAAAAACTTTTGGAATTTTCAACAATTTTGTATTTCTTCAGTTTTTCAAAGATCTCTTTAAATGATTTTGGAAATACTTTATATAATTTTGCCATTATTTTGTAATTGGAACATTTTGTCAGAAATTGTACTGTGAAATGAGGCTCACACTTGTCCTCCTCCTCCTTCTATCATAGTTCTAACCTCCCTAACTATCACTTCAATGTTTGAAGGGTTAATTAAAGCAGGAGATTTAACCGCTAATTTTGTATTACAGTTTTAGTTCTCGCTGGATCGTTGAACTGTTGACATAAATCTGTGTGGTGCTCAGTATAAATTTTATTGAAGGAATTTCCACCCAGAATATAAGTTCTCTTCTTATTGAATAATATGAACTTAAAAAATTATTGAATTCTATTTGTTGAATTGAAATGTTATTTATCACATGCTCAACAACTGTGGAAAAAAAAAACAACACAGTTAGAAGAAATTTCATCTTGAATTATTGAATTTCCATTTATTAGATCATGACTTCCTTCTCCAGTTCAATCAACAATTGTGAAAACCTTATACTACCAGGCTACACCGCCATTTTAAAATTTAAAAAAAAAGAAAAATGCAATCCAAGTTCTCGATTGGGCACAGGGGGAGTATATGCAGTTTTTATTTGTATACATTTTAGTATGCTAAAAATTGGCACTGGAATTTATAGTATGTAAAAAAAATAAACGTATACAAATTATTTATTTAAAAATTATACATTACAGATTTCAGAGATGTACCATGGTTTTATTGACACTGGTAGGCTTTTACTATTAGGAAAAAGCCTTTACAACCAGGGTTGGGGAGTCGGATGGTAAAAGTTCGACTCTGCCTCCTAGAATTCCTAGAATGCCAACTCCGACTCCTTTGATATCTTCAACTCTAACTTCCGACTCCTTGGCCCCTATATGGAAATATATACTGCAGAACCATTTACCAGCCTCTTACATCTATTGAGCATGCATTTTAAAATTACTTTTCATGTATATTATTTTTTACGTTTAACATTCACTTGTATATTAAATATACTCACATATACACTCAACCAGCTTTATTTACTTATTTATTTATTTTACTCACATTAACACCTAACAAGGCATATCACCACTTGGACATAAAAGGCTACTATTTGGGACCATGTTTAGGAAAGATTAACAAAATGTTGGTTTATGTTACATTTAAACTTCTGCATATCAATACGACCAGGAAAGCAGGTAGCAGGAAGAGAATTCCAAAGTCTAGTTGTTCGAAAAAATTATTTTAGTTTGTTGACATTGAGATTGTGATTTATAATTTTGTTGTTGTTGACTAAGAGGTGTTTAAATTATGAACAGGGACAG
The DNA here is from genome assembly GCF_053919585.1 of Euprymna scolopes. Taxonomy (NCBI): domain Eukaryota; kingdom Metazoa; phylum Mollusca; class Cephalopoda; order Sepiida; family Sepiolidae; genus Euprymna; species Euprymna scolopes. The sequence continues at coordinate 137,024 of NC_136518.1, read as the reverse complement.
TTATATTCTTTCAAGTGCATATATGTGTGTGTAGGAGTGTCAGAAGTCGCCATTAAAAAGGAGTGATTAATTAGACTCGCTATCTTTCGAAGCTTATAACACCATGAATAATGTAATTTAAACCCTAATTCTTTTTTCAATAAAAGGAGCAAAGACCAAATTTTAAAATAATAAAAGGCTTGATAGAAAAATATATAAAAATTTTTTTAAATCGGTTTTCTTTAAAAAAGATTTCACAAAATTCAACGAATTTTAACTTAATCTAAATATAATAAATATATATAAATTAAAAAAAAAAACACTTACCTATATAAAATACTAATCAATGGGTGCTTCCATTCTTCATTTATAAGAATTTGTCCATATTTATATTTTATATTCAATGTACTTTTTAAATAAAAGAATTTTTAAGCAACCATTCGAAAAGATTGCGATTTTGTAAGCGGTATTATCTGATGTTAGCAAAGCAGTGTTTCCTGTCTTTCTTCTAGTTGTCAAATACGGATGCCTAAAATGGTCATAATTAATTATTTCAAAAACGTAAAAACACATACACATTAAAAAAATATGGGTCACCGTACTTGAAAAAGGATCACATTTCACGCATCAGTTTTTGCTGTTTAAACACAATCCACCCAACCAATTTTCCATTTTTTTTTTAATTCTCTTAAAGAAATATATGAGTTGTTGATTTAATATATTTTATTTCTTCTTTATGCAGTGATTATTTTTAAATCTAAAAAAAAAAAAAATCATAGAATGAAATAGAAAAAATTGTTGTAGGTGGTCAATTTTTTCACAACAATATTAAAAAAAAAAAAATAACGTGGTTTTTAAAAGAAAAGGTTTTAAACTTTTGACTTTACAGGTAAATTTGCACAAAACTGATCATTTTTTGTTTTAAATTAGATTATTTTATTTATTGATTTTTTTATCTTCAATTTGTGATATATAAATCTGAGGTGAGAAAATGAATTAATTTTCATTTTAATAGACATTTCAAAATGAGGGAGGTGAATTAAAAAAAAAACGTTTGTCTAGAATATTATAGTCAGTTTATTGGAAAGAGCATAAAATTTCACATTAAACCTGCAAATATTGTAAAAATTGAACCAATAGAAAAATTTTGATAGATTTTTAAATTGAAAAAAATTTAACTCGTAAAATTCAATTCATTTCATTACGTAGAAAAAATGCCTGCATAAGCATGCGCAGGCACTTTGTAAACACTGTTTTTTAAAAAATAAAAAATAATATTTCTATTATTTTTCAAAAAACTTTAATAGTTTATTTTGGAAGCATATTCCATAAAGAAATTAAACAAACCACTTTAAAAAGAGAAATTACAAGTTTTGTATATTTTATTCGCAGTTTTTTGTTAAGGGTGTAAAAAATTCCCCCCAAATTCTGACACACCTAATGTATGTGTGTGTTTATTACTTTACATTCTGACAAGTGTATAAAAACATGAAAAATATGTCCATAGATATTCAAAACATTTATTTATTATTTTTAATTATTGAATTATGAAATGAAATAAAAAATAATTTTTCTCCAAAAATATTTAACATATATGGGAATAAAACAATATACCATGAATGTGTGTATGCGTGGATGTATTTGTATATATAAGCAAAAGAAGTACTTTTGGATATTATGTGTGTATATGTGTGTAACAAAGTGAAGGGGGCACAACAAATTGTCTGATTTTGAGAAATAATGAAAATTCAAGAGTAATTTCGATCTTAGTCAATGTTTCAAATTCACATAATAAAGCAATCGTTACATTTAAAATTAACAAAAGATATTTTGAAACCCAGATTTTTCTTCGAATTTGCCAACCCATAAAAAACGGAAGTTCCAAATTTACAGAAACAAAGCTGAGTAATTTATCTGGTGAAATGAACAATTATAAGACACATAAAAAATATAATAATTGGGAGCTACAAAACAAAATAACATGTGGTTGTCATTTCCCGTGAGAACAGATATAAACAGATGCTGAAGAAAACTCAATATGTTTTACCATAAACTGGTCCACTTATATCAGATTTGAAACCGATGGTACCAATGATTTTCTGACCTTCTGTAACATTTAAAAATAAATATTATGCTCTTATATTGATTTTTTTTCATAATTGAGTACTTTCCTGTGGCTCTTTCCCACAAACACCACACAGTGTGTGTGTGTGTGTGTATTATATATATATATATATATATATATATATACTAGCGGGGGTACCCGGCGTTGCCCAGGTGTTTGGAGGTAAATCAAAACTCCGGGGGGGGGGGGATTTAAAATAAAATAAAAAGTTTGGGTAGGTGAGTATGAGGATCGAACCCGAACCCTTGAGGCAAAGTTGGAAATTAAAGTGTGGAAAAAAAAACGTGTGAGGTTAACCATTGGGCCACCACAACATACTAACGGAAACACGTTTGAATTTATTTAATTACTTAGAATTTGCAGGTGCAGGTTTTAATGACTTAATGAGGTCAAAGCTGATTGCTTTCGGACATTTCTGGCGATGGCGACCGGAAAAATACCGCCAGAATTAGTGTCGTTTTTATTATAGGAAAAAGCCTAATCCACATGCAGCGAGCGAAAACTGTTGAATATTTATCTTCTCGAAGTCGAGCAAATTAAATAGACAGGTGAGCTCCTTGTTAACTCGAAGATATTATGATTTATATGTGATATAAAAAGTTTTAAGAAGTTGTGAGCTGACCGAGCGCTTCTCTGAAAAAAGCCTTTCTTGGACATACACAAAAAGCGAACATACAGACACGCATTTTGGCTTTATATATATATATATATATATATATATATATATATACATGGAGAACTAAAAATAGAAGAATAATATAACAATATCCCCAACTCAATCTTATAAAAGACAAGCGATCTGTTGAAAAATAAGGAGATATAAAATATTTGAAAATTCCAAAATGTTCTTAAAAATATATCTATTATATAAAAGGAACTGTGTCTGAGTTTGTTCCCTATGGACTCCAAAATGGCTGGGCCGATTTTTATGAAATTTCACACAAATGTATTTTATGTATAGGGTAGTGTTCTTAGGTCTTGTATTGGAATGTCTTTAATAAGTATCGATAATCAAAAAAAAAAATCCGATGAAAGAAGGAACCAGCGATTTTTACATAAAGTTAACACCCTATACAGTCTAACATCACAAGTGCATATGAAGTTTTATGACCCTACAAACAGAAAGGCTGGGGTATAAAATCAACAATAGGTTCTTTGATATAACAGGGATGTGTTTGAAATTAATGTTTCTAGAGCAGAACTGAAGCATGATAGTCAACTTTTTCATTTTAAACTTTAATTCAAACCATTGTATATAAAAATAATTTTATAAAATCAACAGTACGTTCTCTACAGTGTAATGTAAACTACAATGTAGGCGAGGCATATGAAGTTTCCTCCCAGTGTACCATGATGGGTTCCCAACTAGAGCAGGCAATCAATCGATTTGCTTGAAAAATAGGTGATTTCACTGATTTCAATGACAATAAAAGTATGGGAGTGTGAAACATTTATTGATCATTATTCAATCCCGGGCAATGTCGGGTGTCTCTGCTAATTTAAATACAACGGGTCATGGATGTTTTAGTTACTCATAAAATTGTCTCAGTCTTTACAAAAAAAAAAAAAAAAAAAGAGGTCATTTTAAGTCAACCAATAACCAAATTTTAAATAACATTATAAGTGAATGTGTGTGTGTGTTTAATATTATTATTCATAATCATTGTATCCAAATATAGCATTTATTTACATTTGAGAAGAAACAATGCACACACATACACACATCTTGTAACCAGAAATCTTACATCCTGCCTCCTATTGTATACACGGGGGGGGCGGATAGTTTAGGGAAAGAAATTTTCTGATATTTCAAGAAACAAGAAAGTTAAATCTAAAGGACATGAGTGGGGAGGTTAACTCTTGTATCAACAAAGAATTTAGTCTTTGTTGATACAAGAGTTATATAAAAAAAAAAAAAAATCAAAACAACTGAAACTGATATGTTCAGTTTAAAGAGAAAATGATGACAAATTAAGTTTGATAAAAAAAAATAAATGTTATGATTAATAAAAGAAAAACTACAAATATTTTAAGTAATTGTATTTCAGGAGTTTTTAGATGAAGATCGATAATTTTAAATATTCAGACTATTATTCTCATCTAAGTTTCTATTTCCACAACATTTCGGCCGATGTAACCACAGACCTTTTTCAGGTGTATGTTGTCAAACTTGGGAACTTGTATGAAATTTTGGACTGGACACTTTATTTAATCAATAAGATAGATTATTCTCATTTTATCATTCGTGGCTGGGTAGATGTGACAATTTATGTTTCTCTTAACGATATAAAGGGTTCAGTTTAAAATTTAATACAGGTTTTTAAGTTCAACAAAGATTTCTGAATTCAAAACAGTACAGTTAAAGAAGGTTGGAGGTTACATCAACCAAGACATGGATGACAACTAAACTAAAAAGAACACTACAAAGCAGGTTAAAGTATAAAATGCTGAAATGTTCCATTATGCTCATATCGGTAAGTCCAGTCTCAGAATTCCGATTGGCAACTAGTCTATGAATAGATAATTTATTAAGAATATTCCTGTTTGAATTAAACAATATTTACATATCAATTATTGGAGCACTTTATGTTTGTAAGTGAGAACATATTAGATGAAGAATGGACAGTTTGCATGGAGGGGTGACACACTAAAGGTCAGAAGTGACTTAAAAGCAAAAGTTGAAACCATATGACTTCTGAAATAGCGGTTGTGTGGGTGGTAAACGAAATCTCCAAATTTTACAGAAAAAGGATGCTAGCTTTTAGATCTAAATTTTATTAGCATGATTTTAAACAAAACAACTGGATCTACCAGGAACACTTCTAAATTGGCAAGTTCCTTTAAACTTATTAACCCTGGGGAACCCTGAGATTATCTAGTTATCTTTATAGTATACTGTCATATTTCCTCCCTTTCTATAAACATGCACCCACATATAACAATAATAAATAATTTTAAAAAAATTATTTAATCATTTATTAATAACGAGATCCAAGGACAATTCCACAGTTGCTTTCTTCCTCTACCTGCATAAAAACAAAATTTGTATGCCTTAGCATACAAATTTTTTGAATGGATTAATTTTTTTTTTTTGACATGAGTTTTCCTCGGATATTTATTTTCCTTTTTTTTTTTTTAATTTTTAATAATTTCACCACTGCCAACCTCCATTTATCGATATAATTTAGCATTGTTAATCTGTTGGAATAATGCATGTATTTCAGATTTAATGCACTACAAATTATTGTATCTTTCTTTGTCATTGTCAGCTAAAATTTAAATAAATAAAACAAATGTCGCTTTTTTTAATTTTAAATTATAACACTTCAATGTGTATTAAAATGGCATTAAAATGAAAGGATGCAAACCATAGGTTTTTAAAGTTAAAATAAAACGACAGAATTCAATTTCAGAACAATTCATTCTAAAATGGCTAAAGTTATAATATTTACTTTAACAACAGCGGTACACTTTAAATTACTTTTTTTGCAGTGAACTTCATCTTTTGCAATTGAATGATCTCATGGACATATATGCGTGTGGAAGGTGATAACAAGGCTATGACAACAGCATATTCTTTTCATTGTTTTGACTCTCGAGTGTGTATTCGTTGATATCTTATATACTTTTATATAGAGTGATGTGGTTCTCAGTTCATTAACTGAGTCTGAGAGTCAAAACAACGAAAAGAATATGCTGTTGTCATAGCCTTAGTGGTAACATACATGCCTTAACACATGATATGAATAAAGTTTGAGCTGAAAGGATCTGAAGCCCTTTTTGTGTGTAAGTTATGTTGTATTGATTTGCCTTAATCTTATATCTACATTTAGTAGATTTTTCATAGATACAAATTTATAATATATTAGCAGGACCAGTTAACCGGTGTTACCCGAAAGCCGAGGAATGAATAGCTCCCAAAACTTTCAATCTTTTAATTAACTGAGAATTTGCTAAGAATTTTAAAACCGTGAATTGTTATTCGACAGTTTAAAAAAGTCTTGCTTTTAGAATTCTTTTTTTTTACATGGGGATCACCACTTACCAAGGCCCAGAAGCGACTCGGGGATAAGGGTTATTTTGTGTACAATAATCAATGGGATTATATCGTAGTAATGGTTGGTATTGGAGATTTAATAAAGTGTCTTACTTAAGGGAGTGATTAATTAGGAATTTGTTTATGTTGGACTTGAAGACATCCAAATTGTAGCCAGGTGGGAAACAGGCAAACGGAAACAAATTCCACAGGCGTGCACTTCTCAGAAAAAAAACTATGTTCATGGAATCTACGTTTTGATTTAGGCACAGATAAAGTGTGCGGAAAATTATTGACAGTGGTTTTAGCTAGATGAGTGTTTATCATGAAGGATTGGCGAGGGGGGACCAGAGATTGGAGCTTGGACGAGCACTTGCCATGGAAATAACGATAAAACAAAGACAGGCTCACAACGTCTCTTCTGTGGGAGAGAGGTTGCAGGGAAGAGAAGAGAGCATCCCCACTAAGCCACAAAATCTATTTTGTACTTTGTCAAGGCAGGATAGGCTGTTTTTAGCAGCTCCCGCTCAGATGTGGCAGCAGTACTCCATCTTTGGACATACTTGGCTTTTATAGATAGAGAATTGCATCAGTAGTGAGATATTTTTTGGAGCGGTAGAAGGATCCCACTATTTTCCCAGCGGCCTGGGCAATAGACTTGATATGTGTGTTCCATTTCAGATCAGGAGTAAAGGTCAAACCTAGGAGCTTGTCAAAACATGAAGCCTCTCCAAGACGAGAGCCATCCATTTCAATTGATGCTAGATGAGGAACAGAGTGTTGATGATGTAAAGTTAGGAGCTTGGTTTTAGATGCATTAAAAGTAACCAGCCACCTCTTCCCCCACTGAACCATGCGCTCAAGATCAGAGGAGAGGGAATCAGAGAGAGCTTTGTCATTTACGGCCTTTGATGTGTTGCCATAGATGATCGTGTCATCAGCATAGATGTCAACGAATGATTTAAGTATGTGTTTTGGGAGATCATTGATGTAGATCAGGAAGAGAGTTGGACCCAGGATGGACCCCTGGGGGACTCCAGCATTAATACGGTGGGCCTCTGATTGCTGCCCATCAACCACTACTCTTATGAATCTATCAGAGAGAAATGATTTAATTATTGAGAAAACATCTCCACTTATACCGTAGCTGGAAATCTTGTGAAGTAGGCCCTTATGCCAAACCTTATCGAAGGCCTTTGATATGTCAAGAGCAATTGCCCTAGAAAGGAAGCCTTTGTCGAGAGATTCACTAATCCTATGAGATATAACTGTTAGCACATCAGGTGTAGATCTAGCAGAACTCAAACCATATTGCATGTCACTAAGGAGGTTATTTCTGCTGAGATTGTTGACTACTTCTTTATTTAATATGGATTCCAGTAACTTACTCATGACACACAAGAGACTTATTGGTCTGTACTGAGAGGATGATGACTTATCACCTGAGTTCTTAAATACAGGGAATACTGACGAGGTTTTCTAGGGTGTTGGAAAGCACTTTTCCTTAAGGCAGCGCTTAAGCACTTTTGTAAGTATGGGGCAAGTTCTGGTCGAAACTTTTTCAACACTATAATTGGAATGCCGTCTGGGCCAGTTGATTTACTGGAATCAAGGTTCTTGATTAGTTTGGCAACCTCGTGCACAGATATTTGTATGTTGGATAGTGTGTTGTCTGTTGTAAGAGGAAATATGAGGAGTTGATGACCTTCATCGCAGAGAGTAGAGTTAGCTACAAAGTTCTTGACAAATAGTTTGGCCTTGTCTGATGCTGATGAGATGACCTCAAATTCATTGATAATGGTTGGGATAGAATGCACGCATCTGTTCAGGATCCTGTTTGCTATTTGCCAAAACTGGTGGGAACCAAGCCGCTGCTCAGCTACTTTGGATTTGACAGACTGAGCATATAGCTCTCTTGCATTTTTTATTACTCTTTTACAGTGGTTGCTGGCAGTCCTGAAGGCAGCTTTAGTTTCAGTACATCTATTACGTTGGTAGCTATGGAAAAAGTGATTTCTGTGCGCAATGGCAGCAGCACATTTTGGGGAGAACCATGGCTGGCTGTTAGGTTTTTGTTGGAATTTTTTGGATGGTATAAATCGGTCTATGCCTACAATTAACCATTCGGTCAGGTCTGATACTATAGAGGACACTTCCTTTTTAAACATGGAGTGCAGAGGTAAATCAGATATGAATGTACGAAAGCTATCCCAGTCAGCCATAGAATATCGATATACAGTACAGTGGAGAGGTACATCTGAAGACTTATTGTATTTCATTTTTATTTTAACTGACACAACTGTGTGATCGGATGATCCCAAACGGAACATGAACATAGCTCAGGGGAATTTGTGAGAAAAAGGTCTAGAAGGCTTGCATACTGACCAGTAGTATCGGGCACACGGGTGGGTTCGTGAACAATCAGAGTGAGGTCATAGGCAATGGCAAAATCATGACAGAACCTCCCCTCATCATCTGTCTTATTTGAGTGGGTCAGTCATTCCACATTATGGACATTGAAGTCACCGCAACTGTGAATGGTAGCCAAAGGATGAGCAGACAAGATGAGGTCAATTTTCTCAGATATACTCTTAAGGACAGTAACCCCACTGTTGGGGTGGGGGGATGATAGAGGGCAAATATAAATGCGGTGGTGTAAGCAAGTGCAACCCGGAAGCACATATAAGGTAAATTAGGGTCTTCTCTGGAGATATCTCTACCACACGGAAAGCCATCTTTAATGTAGGTGCATATTCCATGTCCATGGCGATCTTGGGGGTCAGATTTAGATGTTAAGTTAGAGTATTATTTTATTATGAACTCATCTAGGGAAGTGGTCGGCCCTATGCCAGTTTTACTTAAAAAGAGTAAGTCCGGTTTCGTCTCCTGTAATTGGGTTTCAACCTCTGGAAGGTTGGAACATAGACCCCTGATGTTGGAGAAGGAGACATGGTAGTAGGTGTCTATGTTGGAGCATGGGGTTCTAGGTTTATTTGTGTTTTTTTTTGTTTTTTGAGATATTTCATGTTGAGATTTTGGGGTTTGTGGAACAGGTTGAAAGACTTGGTTAGAGTAGGACAGAGAGGGAAAGTAAGAGAGAGAAAGAGAGGAAAATTTTTTTTTTTGTAGCACATGATAAGGTAAAGCTGTAACAATTACTCACTAGTATGGCATCGAGAGGCCCAACCAGAAACTACTGCATGGTCCAGAATCCATTCACCAAATGGCAATACAGCCAGCCATAGAGTATCGGTATACAGTACGGTGGAGGGGTACATCTGGGGGCTTCTTACATTTCGTTTTTATCTTAACTGATACGACGGAGTGGTCAGAGGATCCTAGAGGAGAATGAACGGTACATGAACATAGCTCAGGGGAAGTTGAGAGAAAAAGGTCTACAGATAGTGTTATTGATACATATGGAACATTAATTTTTTTACTTTGACACAAAAAAGATTTTTTTAAATTTTAAATAAAAAGGGTATAATCAAGCATAAGGATTCTGTTTATGTTTAACCATGTTTGTTTAAGGGTTAGGGTTAAGATCTATATGTGTTTGTTAATCAAATACTGGCAATGATTATCAAGCACAAGAAATATCCAGATCTTTCTCCTTAGGTACAGAGAGGAAGCAGCTGCTTTCTTTTGAATAATTCAAATGCCAGATGGTCCACGCTTATCAATGGTCAGCCATAAGGAATCAAAGTACATATAGTAAAATCAGTAATGGGGGTAAAAAAAACACACCAAACTTTTTATGATAAAACAAACAAATCTGAATGTTACAGAAACAGATGTATGAAGCAATTCAAATAGAAAAAGATTTCAAACAAAGTCAGCCAATGTCAGCCATTTCTTGTTCTAACTTATTAGCCACTACTTGTGTTTCAAAGTAAATATAAACTTTAAAAATGAGTTAAAATACAAAAAACCTTATCCAGGTAGGTAGAAGAGTAATTTATCTTACTTTTGGTCATATATATTTGTTATACATTTGCTTTTGACCACTTTTTGTTTTGTTATTTATAATGCAAAATGCAAGAAAAAAGACTTTCATGAATTTAAAGAATTTAAAAAAAAAAAAAAATCAAATCTAATTTTATTATTTATTATTTTGTTTTTGTTTCCTTGTCTCATGGTAAGGTTAGATGTTACATGAATGATGTTCAATTTCTGTTTGTTACCATTTTGCTTGTGCCATCCGCTAGGATAAGGTTGATAACAACTAATCCCTCCATATTTTAAGTGGCCTATCATATGGCTTTGGATAATCAATATCATGAGACATACTTTAGAGCATTTCAGATAAATGATGGCAGGTGACGTGGCTGTACCAGTTGAGACATCGCTTTGTAATGTACTTTCTCAAGATGCCTGTGCAATGAAACTGGCAATTATTTCCACCTGATGAGCTGCACCCAGGATCATGTCATTCAGATACTTTGTCATTGACCATGTCTTGCAGCAATACAAGAGTATAGGTTAAAAAAGTGAAATAAATCATGAAAAATAATAATTAGAAGATCTGTGTGCGTGTATATATATATATATATATATATATATATATATATATATATATATATACACACACACACACACACACACAGTGGCACCAAAAAAAAGCCCGCACTTGTCATTTTTTCAAAACCACAAATTTAAGCTAAATTGAATGTAACTGTTTAAACAACATATACCTCATTTGATTTGCCTTTTATTCCTCTATTATTTTATCTGTTCATATTTGACTTTTAATTGAAGTATCCTAGTGTTCACATCAATTTAAAAAATTAACTTCAAGTAAAGAAGGCAAAAAGAAACTCTGCAGCAACAAATGAGCTTAAAACTAGCTTAAAATATCTACCTTTTAGGCAACAAAGCATCTCTGATTGTAATTGTTGTTATTCCAGGTTATACAATATAACATTTAGTCCATATGCTTTGATTTTCTCTTAGTGATCATCAGGAGCTCATTAATCTCCACCTTTCTAGTTTATCCAATCGAGAAATCGGCTGCAGATTGAAATGTGATGAGAAAATGGTACAAATGACTGTACAAAAGCACCAAAACACTGGCTGTGTTTGTGATGCCCCTAAATCTGGTCATCCTAGAGTTACTTCTTACAGGGACGATAATGTTATCAAGATCCACAGCCTCAGAAACAAATTTGAAACAGCTCCCCAAATCCAACAACAGTGTAATCTTGTTAAAAAGGGCTCTCTTTCTACAGTTAAGAACAGATTAAAGGAATTTAATTTGCAAGGTTGTGTTGCAAGATGCAAGCCAATGATTTCTGTAAGGAACAGAAAGCGCCATCTAGACTTTATCAGATGCAATGAAGATCATGACTCTTCATATTGGTCAAAAGTGATTTTTAGCAATGAAAGCAAGTTCAATAGGCTGGGCAGTGATGGTAGGCAGTACATCCATCGAAAGAAGGATGAAGAATTTAATCCTAGGTGCACAGTTTCAACGCTGCAAGGTGGTGGAGGTTCAGTTTCAGTGTGGGACATTATTAGTCTTAATGGTCCAGGGCCTTTAGCTCGCTTGCAAGGTTGAATTCGACCAAGTACATTAATATGTTGACTGAGCATTTTCTACCCTATTTTGGCAGGAATTTGGATGATAATCCCATCTTCATACAGGATATTGCTCCCATTCACACAGCTAGCAATGTCAAAAGGTTCCTTGAATTCCATGTTTGGATTGGCCTGTACAATCTCCAAACCTCAATCCTATTAAAAACATCAAATAACAGCTACGCAATGATAATTACATCAAATAACAGCTACGCAATGATAAAATTTTAAATCTGGAAGAACTTTGGACAAAAGTTAAAGAGAAGTGGGATGTCCATTTACCAAAGTATTGTTGCAGACTAATTCAAGGAATACCTAAAAGATTGCAGAACTAGTTCATTGTGTTCCTGTTGCATTTGTGTTGCATTATTGTTCTAAAGTTAGCTTTAAATAACAATTTTACATTGTGCAGAGTTTCTTTTTGCCTTCTCTATTTAAAGTTAATTTTTTTTAATTGACATGAACACTAAGATCCTTCGATTAAAAATCAAATATGAATTGGTAATTCACATACCCCAAGTGACAGAAACAAACAGCCCTGTCGTACCAGATCCTCAATTTGACCTTCGGACACAGCAACCCGGCGAGAACATCACTCCAGAAGAAGTACCTGAACCTCCTAAACCAATGTCAGCCAAGTCGGCACAGGCACTTGCGAGGCTATTCTCACATAATCAACCTGACCGTGAGGAGATCATTCTCCTCAGAGGCCGTTACTTCTACGTGATGGGGGAGGGAAGATGTAGAATCAAGAATGTGCTTACCTTCCCTCTCCACCATTATGGACCATTTAACTAATTTCAACATATTTATTCAGTAGCAATTAGTGGTATGCTAATTGCCATTGGACCAGCCTACAATTAGTCAGGGATGGTGGATTGTTCTATTTTGAGGCACCTGATTGGCTAAACATGCCAAGAGGGGCAGGTACCACTCTACAAATGCCAGCTGCTCTGGCATTCAGGGGTTTTACTGTTCTAGACTTCTGCCAGGAACTAAACTCTGTCAATTATCGCATCCATTCAGCACAACATCTTCATTGGATTAGCTGGCTCACCCTAGCAATATTCTACAGGTAAAATTATAGAGGAATAACAGGCGAATCAAAAGAGGTATAGGTTGTTTAAATAGTTACATTAAATTTAGTTTAAATTTGTGGTTTTGAAAAAAATGACAAGCACTGACTTTCTTTTTGGCGCCACTGTATATATATATATATATATATATATATATATATATATATATATATGCATAGCGTCTAAATGTGTTGTCCAAGTTAATCTTAAGCTTGGATATGACAGACATCATCACTATCTCTGGTAGGTTGTTCCACACAGCAGAAACATGAGACAAAAAATGCTGCCTTTTCTCTAATGAGACAAAAGTGCATATATTACTTCTCTTATTAGCTCTCATGAAGTCCATGGCTTGGTGCTGAGGTGCAAATCTCAAAAGGTATATTTCAATTTCCAATATGCCAAAATCGTTTCTCTTTGCATGCTCCGTTGCTCAAATGATGGATAATTACCTAAAGATTAGTTGCCACAATGCAACCAGCACTGCCTTGAACTGTTTGAACATCTGCAAGATGACCATGGCTTCTGGCAGCCTGTTCCATAGTACAGCAACCCAAATGAAAAAAAGAAAAAAAACTTTCTGATGATTAAACAAAACTTATCTCACGTACAGATTTTGAGTTTCCATAAAGCCCTGTTTGCAGAGCTGGTGTGAAGAAGAGGTCATGAAGCACAATGTAGTTGCCACGTAAAATCAGGAGATATTACTTTCTTGAAATTACACAGCCATATTTAACAATCTAACAATTAATTTAAATTTGTTTCAACTTTTAAATTTAAATGTAACATAAATATAAAAAAATGAACTAAAATTCTGCGACTTGTTTGTCATCTTGCTATGAATGTTTTAAATAATGGGTGGATTCGTTTGGTTGTTTTGTCTTAAGACATATCAACCCATTCCAGTTTATTTAATGCCAAATCTGATAATTTTGGTAAAATTTTTTATGCTTCAAGTTCTTTATATATTCAAATACACGGAGCATTCCAAAAGTAATGCCTCCTATTTTTGTATTCTACCTGAATGGATCAGAGGGCATTGCAAATTCCATTGCTATGTTGACTGAACATATGCATTCATGACCTGAAAGTTAAATCTCTCTGTTGCAGATATTGACGGCATGAGAAAGAAATCATTGTCATAGACGGGTGTTAGAAGCAGAGATGTGTCATTGAATTCCTGGCAAAATGCATTGAGAATGGTATTGACTATGTAGAAAAATAAATTCTGGAACACAAAAAGTTGCTTGTTTTAATCATACCATAAATGGTGAATAATAAAATGATGAGAAAAATGGAATGATGTAAATAATTGAGAGAGAAAAAGAGAGAGACGGAATGGAGGAAGAGAGAGGAGGAGAGGAGAGGAAAAGAAAGGAGGAGAGGAAAAGAGAACAGAAAGAAGAGAAAGAAGAAGGTAAGATCATACTCATCATCTGCATTGGCTTAACTTTGTTGAACAACTTTAAAAAATTGACTTCTAAAGTAATCTATCTCTGGCCAGGTCTTTACTTATCCCTCTTTCTTTCAGGTCCATTTTTATCACTTCCTCATGTTTATTTTGGCCGCACCTTACAAAAATGAACTTGCTACATCAACTGTTCTACATCTAACCCAAGCACTTTCATCCATTCTTTAAATAGGACCAAACCAACAAAGTCTCCTGTTCTGTCTACATTTCCCTATACTCTCCAGGTTTAATTTTTCTCTGGAGTCATCAGATCTAAACCTGTCTGTTAAGACATACATTACATATCCATTGTATCATTGTCATCATTTCTCTCTCTGCAACACATGTCCTCAACCCTCACTAGCTTGGTTTCATTTCCATACATCATCACACTGTGTATATACATGTTTGATAGACTCTTCATTGTTGATAGAGGTTGTTTAGTAAAGACTAGTTGGTAAAGAGGGTGAAAGAGAGAGAAAGAAGGGAAAGAGAGAGAAAGAAGAGGAAAGAAATGGGGGGAGGGAAAGAGGCAGAAAGAGAGGAGAAGGGGTAGAGGAGAAGGAAAGAGTAGGTAGAAGAGATAGAAAGAGGAAGAAAAGAGAGGGAGAGGAGAGAAAAGAAGAGGAAAGAGAGGGAGGGAGAGGAGAGAAAAGAAGAGGAAAGAGAGCAGGTCTATTATGACATGATAATGTACAGTAGAACCTCGGGATACAGCATTAAAAATTAGTAACAAAATACAGTACAGTATATAATAAACATGTATAATAATACTGTAAGGCGGGCAAACACTGTAACCAGGGGCTGAAAAAAAACATCGTATTCCACATTATAACCTGAAAAAACGTATCCAGGAGCCACCGTATCCCGGGGTTCTATTGTATTCTGAAATCCTTGACTGAAAATTAGACACATCAAAGAATGGATACTTTATCGATTTTGTTAAAGTTGTAAATTTTTGTTAATTATGTGAAACATGTAAAAAATATATTAAATATGAATGTTTTGTAAATAGTTCTACAATTTCTTCAAATTGAATACATGTTCCATAAAGTAGCAATAAATAAATGGACTTTGGAAATATCTAATTTACCTTCACAATTGGTTCACGGCATAATGTATAATCTACAAAGGTTTACCCAACAGATTATGATATATCTTGTACAGAACACCAGTGAAAATTGATTTAAAGAATTGATGTAGTTTGCTTTAAGCATTGTAGGTACTATATTTAAAAATTTATAGAAGGCTATCATATTATAAGAATATATCAACTGAAAGTGGAACATTGTGAATCTATCTTTGCTCTATCATTATTTTCATGGCAGGTGTTTGACTGAGCTTCAATCTATAGTTGCCTCTCCCTCTCTGTAAAACACTTATCTAGCTAAAACCACTGTAACAATTTCTGCTACTCTCTATTTGTACCTAAAACTAAATGAAAATTCCATGAGCACAGTTTCTTTTTTAGAACTGCCTGTCTGTTGAACCACAGCCACTGAGATATAAAAGAAGGCCAGTGTACATGAACACATGACGTCATTGCCAAAGCGACATGTAGGTAAAAGCTGCCTACAATTCGCTGTGTTCAACCATGTGGGCATGCTAACAGGCATAAAAAATATTTTTCGTTGTCTTAGAGAATGGCTGTGGTAATTTTGTGAGGGTAGTCCAAGCATGTATGTATTTTTTTAATCTTTAGGAGAAAAAAATAATTCTCCATTTGGATAATTATATAATTGCAATTATTATAATTGCACATTGGCAGGGATAATTTTAATATAACAAAATATAGCAGTAAGTTGTTTTTGAACTTTTCTATCGAAGAAAGTAGAATATATTATTTTATTTATTCAAACTGCAAAAATAACAATTTTGATATGAAAATACTTGTTCAGTCCATTCTTTTATTAATAAATAACATTTTTCATTGAGTATTTCCAAATATTTTTAAGTTAAAAGTATTTTTCACAACAGTTTTTTGCTGTTTTTTTTTTTTTTTTAAACTAAAACGATCGATGAATTTAATATTTTAGCACCGAGCGTAATTTATTTCTTTGAAATATATTTAAAACTGTTAAAGTTTTTTTGTTTGTTTTACAACACTTTAACTGTAAATAATTTACATAACTGAAATGAGAAATGAAATAGGAAATTCTCTATTCTCTCCCAAGACACACGAACACAAATTTATCTTAAAAATTCATTAACCAATCAGTTTTAATTAAAGTTTTGATATGAACTAAAAATAAAGAGTGCATTAAATTTTAGTTAACATATTTTCTTGTGTTTTATCTTATAAATAAATGTTGTTGTTGTTGTTGTTGTTATTAATAATAATATCAATATTATTTTGGTACTTTTGCAGTGTATACACCGTGCTGAAATAATAATTTTAGAAAGCCATTCTTAACACAGGGGGGTGTTCCTAACTATTCTGCACTTTCACCTAACAACTTGACAAAAACAAAAAGATACCATAAATTTAATTTAACTTGGAAATACTATCTAAAATATAGCACGGTGTGTACACTGCACAAGGACTATTATTATTATTATTATTATTATTATTATTATTATTATTATAACTATAACAATAAAAAAACTAATGTAGATGACATCGACTGACGCCAGACCAACTAGTTGTGAAGGGCCAGGGAGGATGGAAAGACCAAGGTGGGAAAGTACTAACCAGATCTCCACTGGAAGTGTGCAGTTCAAATCTGGTATCTGGGGAGGCATTTTGTCAACCAAACCCCAGAAAACACCAATGGCCGATGTCAACAAGAAATCAATGGCAAACGGCTGTTGTGATAATGTACAATCATCTGCACGAGTGGTCCAGAGGTGGAGAACACTAGAAATCTGGGGAAACTTGTTGTCACTCAGTCTCCAGGGAACACCACAGGTTACTGCCAGTGAGCGATCACTGATGATAGCCTGTGAGACAACTCCTAGTGAGTGAAATAATAATAATAATAATAATAATAATAATAATAATGATGATAATAATAATGTCCCCTCCCAAATTCACCACCACCCTGATTTAATATCATAGATGGGAAAAAATGGACATAGAAGAACAGAAAACCAAAACTTTAAATATAATTTCTGCATTAAGTAATAGTTATTTAAATGTTTCAACATATAATCTTGTGGGGAAAATCCAGCTCCCCAATAAGGGGCACTCTTGATAGGAACAAAAATTAAAATTGTCTCAGTTATGAAGGATTTCTCATCCACTGACCGAGGACAGAAAACATGAAGTGTAACATCAGGACAGATACTACACTGTGATCTTGTCCTAAAGGCCAATAATTGTTTGTGTTTAATATGTTTCTTTAATTGTTTGTTCCCTAAATTCCTAATTCAGTTTTATCAGTATTAGATTGTATATGATTGCTTTAAAAATACATAATTTTATATGGATAATTTTTATATTTTATATTAAATAAAGTTTAGTTTCATTATTGTGTTCTTTTGTTTTTAACATGTTTTAATGCTCTTTTTAAAAATGCCCTCATATAGTATCGACAGTGAATTTGACAAATTTTACTTATATTGCCTGCAGGCATTTTTCCGTTAACAGGCCTTCTATATCTCGGTGCCCGTGATTGAACACAATATTGCGGTCACTTTCAAGTCCAATGTGAACAAGTTCTGGTTGAGCCTCCTCTTAAATAATCAAATTCTCTCAAATTTCCACCACTACCTATTATCACAATGGTGTTTTTATCAACCACCTGGCACAAATTAATTCTTATTCTTGAGTGACCTTCAACTTTGATAAGTAGTGACTTTCCTCATTAAAAAAGACCCATGCTGCAGTGGTTAGAGTACTTGGAAAAAATCAATCGTAAAAGTGATATTCTCCTGAAGGTTGGAGATTTAATTTTCAGTGCGGGCAACCGAAAAATACAATTATTAATTACTTATGACCTCTATCCAATCATGGCTGAGGGAACAATGGCCTTGCTACTCCTGTAAAGTAAATAAAAGGTTCCATTCGAACTTCCATCCAGATTCCGGAGATCAACAAGATACATTTGAAGAAAGTCAGAGGTTACATCGACTGAAACATTGTGAAAATAGAATTCAAGATAAGAACAGTAGTCTGAAGAATGCAAATATGAATATCCAATCCTCATCTCAAAAATTCAGAAATGTAATATATAACATCCTTCTTATTTTTTTATTATAAATCTTACCTTCAGTGTAACTTATTTTCACTTTTACCTTTGTCTAGTTTAACTTTCAGTCCTCCTTCTATTCAATACATTTCTGCATTGTAATTGCCGGCTATAAATTATTTTTATATATTATTTTATTTATTCATTAAACTATAAATAAAGAACATTTTTTTTCCTCATAAAATTAGGCAGATCATTCTGAAAGCCTCATTTTTGTAGTAGAATTAACCACCGAAAAAATCAATTTTTTAAAGGCATCCAACAGAAGGAATTAAACTGAATATCATGATAACGACAAATATTATCTTAGCCCTTTTTTCTTTTCCTTCTTTATGCTCTCTTTTCTTTACATCATTCCATTTCTCTTACCATTTTATTATTCACCATTTATTTATATATTTTGTTGGCACTAGAAAAATATTATTCTGTGTGTAAGGGGGTGGGGTGGGGGTGTTCCAGCTAAGTCAAACTACATATACTATGTTTACAGGCCTTAAACTTTCTGCACCTTTAAAATCCTTATGTTGTATAAAATTTGCTAAAACCACACCTGATGCCCCCATCCATACACACGTATACATGTATATCAGCAAAAACTTGTCTTTCTACAACTACCATAAATAATTTTCCTTTCTTCCTATGTACCTAAATCTAAACCGAACTGCCAATGAGCAAAATTTCTTCTCAAGAACTATCTGTCTGTGGAACACAATACTACAGGACTGCTTCCTAGATGACTATAATATGATCGTTTTTAATTCCAATGCTAAAAAAATGCTTGTTAAGCTGTTCTTTTTGATAAGGTTTTGCCTAGATTTAACCATTGTTACCAATCCTCATGGTATAGTCTCACCATCCATCTGACACATTAGATCTTATCCTTGAGTGGCATTTAGGTCTTGATAAGTGGTGACTTATTAGTACATAAAAATGACTGACTCGTACATTATTAATTTCCCTAACAATGTATATTATATCTATGTATTACACATGCGCTTTTTATGAGTTGTAATACAGCAGAGCACTATATCAGTTACAGTATGATTTTGAAATAGTTATGGCAAAAAAAAATTTTTAATGAAAATTTTACCAGAATAAAGCCACTTGGCGTAAGAAGCTTAAAAAAAATATCACTTCAAGGTCAAAAACTAGACAGCGATAAGTGTTTTATGGATAACTTCTGACTTAGAAAACTGCAATCATTCTACCTTTGTCAGAAACATCGCTCATGGAATGTGAGGACTAAAAGGACAAAATAAGGGAAACAAGAATTACAAGTTATCGAAAATAAACCCAAGGTTCACTTTCTACTCTCTATAAAGTTAATTAATAAATGAATTTTAATATAGGGTATTTATTTTATTAAAATAAAAAAAATAAGCTACTTCAGGTGCGTTTTACCGAATCTGAGAATCTGTATAGAACCTCGAACAGAACATTTATTTAATTAGGAATAGTTTGCTTTTGTTTCATCATTAATCAGGGATTAAATGAGGAGTTTCATCCAAAATCCACTCAGACTTCTCAGATAAAATGCACCAGAAGAAGGTGGAGGTTACATCAATCAAAATGTTGTGAGAATATTATAATAAGTTAGAAAAGCATTTCATCTAAGGCATGAAAATTGTTAAACAAAATGTTTTTACTATAGGCTTTAAAAATAAAGGTACAAGATTCAATTTGAAATTTATTTATCTTCAAAGTGCACTTTTATAAATTTTACAAAGTAAGGTATAAAAATTTAATTTAAATTGAATAAAAAAATTATCTTGGATTTATTTTATGTAATGTACATTCTATTGCACATAAAAAAAATCATTGAAAATTTTATATCTATATCATTAATTGTTAGATGAAAGATAATGTTTTTAAATTGCAACAAAATGTACATTTTGACTTTGAGATGAGAATTGCTAATTTGTATTATTTTTATAATTCAAACTACAGTTCTCATCTAAGGTGTCATTCTCACAAAATTTCGGCTGATGTAATCTCCGACCTTTTTCAGGTGTATCTTGTTGAACTCAAGAATATTTCTGTTGAACTCTAAAATCTGCATGGAATTTTTAACAGAATTTTTTATTTAATCCATGAGGATAGCATGTTCTCATTCCGTCAATCATGAATGGATTTTCAATTGTTTACTTAGTATCGCCCATACTGAAGATTGAATTTTCAACCTCCAAAAGAGTGTCATTTAGAATTGAACTTTTATTTAGTACTTTATCCATTATGTTCAAGTTGGACAAGATACACCTAAAGAAAGTCGGAGGTTACATCAGCCAAAACATTGTGAGAATAACACTTAAGATGAGACCAGTAGTACGAATAATCCAAATATTACGTACTCAACTTTTGTTTTTATACAATGCAATTGCAAAGCATAACTCTGTGGAAAAATATCAAACTCAAAGATAGTCATGTTTGCAGATGAAGAACTAGATCCCTTTCCCTCTTGAACAAAGTGAAAGGGTCCCTAACTTAATGGATCTTGGACTATCCTACCAAGCTCCAGTCCCTATTATATCACCACAATGTTGCATCCTTGTGCTTTTTACAAGTACTTCCACTGAATATGCTTTGATGAAATTACTTTGTATTTGTACTCCCTCAACAAAAATACCTCTGACCCATATGATGAGCAACTAAATCCTACCCCTATAGGTTCCTAGATGTCGGTAAACTTTCTACTTTAACAGCTTTTTTCCTTGAACTGCTTGCCTTTGGAATTCTCTCCCCGTTTTCTCTGATCATACCAACATGCAAAAATTCAAACATCTTGCTGCCCAACTCCCCATTTAGGTTGTTCCCTTATACATCAATCCCCTATCCCAGTAGTTCCTTACATCTCAGTGGCAATATGACTTGTTTGAAGTGAATAAAAGTAAAAAAAAAATAATAAATCAGCTTAGCTGTTGTAGTGCCCACACATGTATTGCTAAGAGATGGAGGTTGGCATGGGTTAGTGAGGATGGAGTAGGGTAAGATTCTTGTTTACCATTTGTCTTAGATTCCAGGGTGAAATAAAAATATGGCAGCCCACTTCCTGGCAGTTGTGTAGATGAAGGGGTTGGTACTTTTTATTTAGGTCTTCATGCACAGTAATATATGAGGAAGAAGAGGCAGAACGAAGCTGAATAAGAAGTTAAAAATAGAAATTCATGTTGTTGTCAGAAAAAATTCTTTGATATGGATTTCCCAAGTTATTGAAATTTGAAACTGCAGTCTTTATTGTGATTTAATAGCTAAACAATTTGACAAATGCTATGTATATCATCCAGGTTTGTTTGTTTTTTTGTTAAATGCAATGTAAACAATAGTTTACAAGAAATTTTCAATGGTTATATTATTCAGAGATTAATCAAAACGGCAAACTTTTGCACATGCAATGAGCTTGATATTCTTTCAACTAGAGCTATATAACAATAATAAATGTAGCATCATTTAACTGCAGTTTCATGGTATTGTTTCTATTATTCAGGGCTTAGAGAAACATGAATCAACTTAAAACTACCATTCGCACATAAAGTATTATTGTTACATCTGGGATGGTATACAGACCACTAGTTTCTCTCTCTTTCTTGGACAGGGTCCAAAAAAGAGTCTCTAGATCCTGCACTAGTAACCAAGCTCTAATCTCTGTCCCCTTTAAAAAAAATGAAGATGAGTTTCTAGATTAGTAGATATAGAAACATTGAGGTAGTAGGGTTTGTCCACATGGGAAAGCCAAGGAAAAAACATAAGAATGATAAGGATGGAGAAAAAGGATTAAAGATGCTGCCAGAAATAGAAGTTTCTAAAAGTTGTCCAACACATGCCAGCATGTAAAATCGACATTAAACCAAATATGATGATGAGGTGTGGGTAGATTGTTTTTGTTCCATTAGCTATGACCAGAGAGAAGAATTATTTTTTTTTTATTATTCCAGTTATTATCACTTGTAGTAAGGAGTGAACTTTCAACCTATAAAAAAACTGTCATTTAGAACTAATTTTTAATTAACACTTTTAACTGCTAATGAGAATAGTAGTCTAAATAATTCAAATTATTAATCTTCTCAAAAATTTTGTATTTTAAATATGTTCAGATATCATGCACTGGATAAAGTGGGTGAAATAACTGAATGTATACTAAATATAATTAGATCCTTCTTAAACAATAGGACCATCCTAGTTGTCATTGATGGACATACATCCAAGCAGCATAACATTAATGTTGGAGTGCTTCAGTGGTTGACTATTATAATTCCTGATATTTATTAATGACCTCCCTGATAATATTATGTCCGAGATGGGTATATTTGCTGATGATACAACACCATATAACATGCACAGCTGTTGGAAAACTGCTTCTGTAGTACCAGTATTCAAGAATTCTGGCGAAAGAACTGACCCATTAAATTATCGCCCTATTAGCCTCCTCCCACTTTTTGCCAAAATATTTGAGACCTTAATTAACCATGCTCTAGTCCAGCACCTTACAGATGCTAAACTTCTGACCGACCGTCAATATGGATTTAGACAAGCCCGTTCCACGGCAGACATCCTCACTGTAATCTCTGAACGCATATACCATTCACTGGACAAAGCGGGAGAGGGAAGAGCGGTAGCTCTAGATATATCTAAGGCTTTTGACAGGGTATGGCATGAGGGTCTCCTCAGGAAGATTAGATCTTACGGTATCACTGGTAGAATACTTAACGTAATTAAATCCTTCTTAGATAAGAGAAAAATCCAGGTTGTCCTCGACGGTCGTACATCTAAACAATATGATATAAATGCGGGAGTGCCCCAAGGATCTATCCTGGGACCTCTGCTGTTCCTGATATTCATAAATGACCTCCCCGACAAGATTGCCTCTGAGATGGGGATATATGCTGATGACACCACACTCTATAGCAGGCACGACAGGAAAACAAACGAACATATATCTAAAGTAATGGCAGAAACACTAGAGGATGACCTCCAATCAGTAGTGGAATGGGGACAAAAATGGATGGTAACGTTCAATGCTACCAAGACAAAACTGGTTTCATTCAATAATTACAAGAAACCTTCTCTACCACCTATAGCAATGGCCAACGACTCTTTATCTGAGAGTACGTCTCTCAAGCTCCTTGGCCTAACGTTCACTGGAAACATGAGTTGGAACAGTTACATCGAGGGCATTGCCAGGGCCGCTGCAAGGAAGGTGGGCTCTCTCTACCGTGCTAGAAAACTTTTAACACCCGAAAGTATCCTGTACCTCTATAAGGCCACTATTCGCCCATGTATGGAGTATTGCTGTCATATTTGGGCCGGTGCATCGGCTACTAGTCTCTCGCTCCTTGACAGGGTTCAAAAGAGAGTCGCAAATCTGATAGGCCCTAAACTGGCATCAAAACTTCAGCCTCTGTCCCATCGTCGAAACGTTGCATCCCTCTGCCTGTTCTACAAGTACTATAATGGTGAATGCTCTGAAGAACTGCAAGCACTTGTGCCCCCACGACGTGAACACCCTCGACAGACCCGACAAGCTGCAAAATCCCACCCCCACACTGTAGAGATCCCTAGATGTAAAAGATCCTTCTACTCCAGTAGTTTCTTCCCCAGAACTGCTAGACTTTGGAATTCCATTCCGGGTCACTGCTTCCCCAACTGTACTGACATGCATAAGTTCAAGTGCAACGTGAACCAACATCTCGCTGCCCTAATCCCTACATAGTACCCCAGTAGATGTTTCCCCTGATAGTAGCCCCCTACACCAAAGTGGCAATGTGCCTTGTTTGGGGTGAAAATGTAATAAAAAAAAAATAAAATAAAAAAAAGGCCTTGTTAGGGGTGAACGTGAATTAAAAAAAAAAAAAAAAAAAAAAAGATATGGATAGCAGACTGTTGAATATTGTACAAGCCTATTTGGCATAATGGTTAGAGTATCCAGTAGTATTTATTTTCATTTCTTTTATTATCTGAAATAATAATAATAATAATAATCAGAAAAATATTTTTTTAAAAATGAATAAAACAAATTCTAGTGTAATGGGGGCGGGGGGGAAAGTATGTGCCAATTATGCCTGCTAAATCTTTCTAAAAGAATACATAAATAAATAAAAATGAAAAATAATAAACCAGAAAAGATATGAAGAATTGTCTGCCATAAGAAAAATAGAAAACTAGTGAAATGAAAAGCTTTGATTGTGAGAATTCAAAATGATCAACCTACGTGGCTATTAAGGGTGTGGTATCTTGTCTAAGTTTATGATAGAAAGTACAATTGTTAAGAATCAACAGCAGCAGAAGTTATCACTTACCCACTCCCTCCACGCCCACTTCAAGAAAATAGGGCAAATGCTTTGAGTACATACATTTGCAACCAATTACAGGACAAGCAGGCGTACACTTATCACAAAAATAGACACAAAATGTAAACAAATAACAAATCAAACTACTGTTCTCATCTTGGTTATTATACTCACAACGTTTCGAACAATATAACCTACACCCTTCTTTATGTGTTTCGTCAGACTTTGGAATCTATACTAAATTTCAAACAACCCTTTATTTAATCTACAACTAAGTAGAAGTCTTAAGTAATAAACGCATGACACGATGGATAAAAGTGTTAAGTTATAATCACTTCTCAGTTATCACTGAGAACTGATTATAACAACACTTTTATCCATTTTAGTCTTCTGGAGATGGAAGGTTCAATCCTCAGTATGGGTGATACTAAGAACATAATTAAGAACTGCCTGATTATGGCTGATGAAACAAGAGCAATCTATAAATTAAATAAAGGATTCCATTCTAAAGTTCATAATTCTAAAATCTGAGAACATACACATGAAGAAGGTTGCAGGTAATATCAGTGGAGACATCATGAGAATAACATCCTAGGTAAGAACCATAATCCAAATAATCCAAATTTATTAATCCTTATCTAAAAAGTTTTAAAACTTGAGAATTTTAATACTGAACTCCGGATCTTGTACAGATTTTCTAACTGAACTATTTATTTGATCCATTGGACAGATGGCATAATCGTAAATCTAAACGAATGAATAAAGCTTTTTTCCCAGAACTGCCCACTTGTGGAACACTGTTTCGTTGGCCTGCTTCCCGATTGAATACGAACTGGTAACCTTAAAATCCAAAGTAAACAAGTTCTTGTTGAGCCATCCCATAAATAATCAAATTCTACCCAATTTACACCATTAGCGATTGCTATATTACCTACTTACATTCATTAAACCTTATCCTTGAGTGGCCTTAGAGTGTTGATATGAAGTGACTCCCAAGGAGAAAAAAAAACTGACAGTTTTCTAGAGATTGAAGGTTCAATCCTTACTACAGGCAATAATAACTAAGAATAACACAAATTAACATTTCTTCTATAGTTGATGGAAAGAGAGCGGTCTACTCTTGTGACAGGTACACTTTCAAACAATATGGTGAGGTTATGTTCAAAGTAGAATTTATAATAGATTTTCTTATATCTCCTTCGGTTTAGCAGGATGCGCTTATTTATGGGTGGGTGATTGCAAGTGGTGCACTGAAGTGCAGCTTCTGCTGTGATTACATGTGTATGAATTCAATTTCTGTTTAACACAATTCTCTCACTTTAAAGTCAGACCTACCCTAGAATTTATAATTTTTTTCTATTTTTGTAAGGTGGTAAATTCAGAAACTCTGCAGGGGATGAAATACTTACTTTTCCTACAATATAAAACCAGCAGTGATGAGATACTGCCAATTAGGGTATCTGTGTTGAATATCTATTGTTAAACAAGGGTTGCGCAATCCCAAACTACATATGAAATGGCATTACTCGAGTCTAGTGGCAATGTCCAAAATAACTGAAAAAACATGCCAGCATAAACAGAGAACTCTCCCACATACAACACCTGGTATTCTCAAATAGTTACCTATTTAGTACTGACCATACTCAATGTCACTTAACTTCCATAAACTAACAGGAACAGCTATATCAATGTGCTTATGTTGTAAATGTGTAATATTTTTGTTAATGGGATGCCTTCAGCAATCTACTTATGTTATGTTTGACTCCAACGTCGTGTAAGCAATATTTTTGCGCAAGGATTCTCTAAGACATACTGTGTTTTAAGGGTTATGCAGGAGTAAAAAGCTTAAGAAATGCTGAGTTGGTGGATGCATGATATCTAGTGAAAGTAAAATTCTTTTGGAAGTTACTAGGCTGAAAACCATCCTCTCTAGCCAGACTACAATCAGAATAAAGAATGTCAAACGCATGTTTAATCTGGCATCATAGACTGTAGGCAGATGTGGAGAAGACTGGTCATACATGTATTACATATTAGGAACCCTACATAAATAGCAATTAAGTTAGTGTTGATTTTGACAAGAGTCCCACTGAATGCATGTTAATAACCCAAATCTGTTAAACAGAATCATTTCCTGGATTGAATCAAGAATGGCTGATATGTAAGGTCAACGCTAAATGGCATAGATAAACCAAAGATAACGAATGACGTCATGTTTTTTTTTTAGCACAGAGAAAATAAAAGTTTTCAAATCAGTAAATCTGTGGAAGCACATATTAGAAACACTGCGAGTAATGTTGCAAAAAAAACTTTGATAATCACTAATTGTGAAATGTTACTTTGATATTACTGCCCATATGTCACTTATTTCAGTTAATTAAATAATTAGTTAAAAGAACATTAGTCTCTCTCCCCTGAGTCAATTCTCTCAAAAGTAAAACCTTTAAGAAAGCTCTCAACAAACATCATCTTATGTCTTTCCTACATGAAAAGAAGCTTATTCTAACTACTAGACAAAACTACAACAATGAAAAGAAGCAGAAAAGCAAATAAAAGAAGCAACGATAAAAGAAGTGAGAATAAAAGAGACATGTGCATAAACATCTCACATATATATAAAGAACCTTTTATTATTGAAAATGTAACACATGGGCAATTGAAGAAGCTTGCTCAGGTTCAGGATGATTGGAAAACTTTGATTTGTGGATAAGCCCAAAGTTGGGTGACAGGACTTTACAATGATGTTACTAAGATCAACAAAAACATAAGTCAATCGTGAGATTGCAGACTTCGATCTGACAACATAAGAATGGCCAAAATCTTCTCTGGACCTTACTTCTTCATACTGCGTGAAGTATGCAGTGGTCAGAAATAAAATAAACTTATTTTCTTTCATGAATGAATGTCTCTGCTAAGCAAATTTGAACACATACTGACCAATCAGCTTGCAGGGCATCTGTTTCCTAAGGAACTTTTTTAACTCCTTTGAGAAACACAATCAGTCAGCAGAGAAAACCTTGGAAAGGTTAAACAAAGATCTCTTCTCTCTCTCTCGCCTGTGTCTGTCGACTGGACTCACCATCACTGACAATCTTCGATTAAAGATAACTGCTGGCTGACCTTCGACAACTGAAAGAATGTTCAACTTTTCATTTTTCTCACTTCGACACCATCAAACTGTCTGCTACTAAAACAAATCCTTTTGTTGTTGTCTTAATAAAAGAGGTTTTGTTTTTCCTTATGCGTTACATTTTTGTTTACTATTAATATTTAGAGGTGCATCTTGCATCCCTAAAAGTATTCCTGAAATTATGAAAATGTTGATGACTCAAAAACTATTGGATCAGGCTGAAACTTTTTGCATAGTGGCTATTATCAAAGACTATCAGATCTGTGCATCAAATTTCAAAAAATTGGAAATTGAATGCCAAAATGTCAACCATGGCCGAATATTTCAAGATCAACGTGAAATTCATATAAAATACAGGGTTTCATTGGTTACTATGTGGGTCAAGTAGTAAGTCTCTTCAATGAACAGATCTAAAATTCATATTATTTGAGTTCTTCAAATTATTTTTCTCATCAACATTTCGGTCAATGTAACCTTTAACTTTATCAAGGTGTATTTTGGCGAATTCAAGAATCTTTCTGTATGAACCGGTGATATAATGAAGTACTTGGTAAAATTCAGTTGTAAGTTACACTCTTCTGGAAGGTGAAGGTTCAATCTTCAGTGTGGGCAACACTCAAAATATAATTACAGATTACTTAAGACTTCTATCCAGTTATTGTTGACGGAATGAGAGCATGCTACTCCATGTGAATTAAATAAAAGGTTCTGTTTGAAATCCTGTACAGATTCTAAAGTCTGACTGAAAGATTCCAGACTTTTACATGATACACTGCAAGAACATCAGAGGTTAGATGGACTAAATGTTGTGAAAATAAGATGAAAAACAGTAATCGAAATATGAATTATCAATCCTCATCTAAAAATCCAGAAACATAAGATCCAAAGTTATCGCCAAAAGTGACTTACAAATTTTTTGTAACCATAACCTAGTTATTAAAAAATTAAATCAGTTCTTTGCAAGATCATGACTGGTATTTTAACAAAGTTTGTTGACAATTGGTCATGTGATATGGATACTAGGCTATACACAAACAAAATAGTGACATCAAATGTAATAAGGATGAAAGTAGGTTGGTTATTACTCAGTATCAGAGACTAGACTGGTTTAAAACACTAAATAGGTAATTCTCTTCCATTTCAACTTACGATTTTTTATAAAACTTAGATATAAACAAAATAACCTTTTCTCTTTATAAATGTACAATTCTTTCTTTTGTGTCATTTTTTTCCAGGTTAGTTCAAGATAATACATCATTCAAATTATTCAAGCTTATTGATTTATTTTTATGGGGAGCCAAAACCTTTGAAAATAATTTGTTTGAACAGAAAAGAAGATAAAAACATTTGTTTTTCTTTTCTCAGAGTCTTCACTTAGTAGTGTAAGGGGGGTCAGTCAGAGGAGTGCTAACAGAGGTTGAGGGATATATATATATATATAAATATATATATATACATACAGTCCTGGTGAAACCACTTAAGAAAATACACGTTTACACATATTATCAAACTTTTAATCAAACAAATGATTGAAACCATTGCCAAAAGGGAAAATATGATGGAAAAAAAAATGAAATCTGCTTCATTCGAAACCTTAACCCTAATCTAATAATTATTTTTTAAAAAAACAAACATTTTCACCTGGTCAAAATGATAAGACCACTGATAATTTATCTAACAAAAGGCAATTATAAATTACTAAAAAGGGTCTCAGTATTTAGTATAGCTTCCATTATTACGAATTACTTCAAAAATTCTCTTCGGCATGCTTGCAACTAAGTTTTTTATCAGTTGCGAAAGAATTTTATCCCATGTACTGAAAACTGAATCAGAAAGTTCCTTTATCGAATCAGACTGGGTTCCATCCTTGAACACTTCTTTTGCCATCCATCCCCAAAGATTTTGAATGGGATTGAGGTCTGGAGAACATGCTGGATGATCTAACCATTCTATATTATTTAAAAGAAAAGTATTCTCGTGCTTGTCGAGAAGTGTGTATCGCAATTTCTTCCACACAGACGTGGACCTTCAGTCCTGATAGAAGCATTTTCAAGCATTGAAATGTACTTCAATGATGTTTGCCGCCCTTTCACTACTTGCAACTTTAGGGTCCCAGCTGACGAGAAAGCACCTCAGATCATTAAAGACTATGCCAAGTTGAAAAAGTCTCTTTGGGCAAATTTTTATCATGCCAATAGTGTTGAAATCCATCTGGACCATCTAGATTAAACTTTTTCTCATCAGAGAAAATGATATTTTCTCACTTCTCTTCATCCCAAGTCTGGTATTTGGCGGCATATTTAAGTCGGTTAGTTTTGTGCTGTTCAAGAAGACGTGGTTTCTGCAGTCGCTTTAAATGATTGAACCCCTTCATTTTCAGATGCCTTCTGATGGTTTTAGGACTACATTCTGCTGCTGTTTGGCTTTTCAATCGACTTGAGCTCATACTGGAGTTTTTTTTTTTAACTTCTGATACGGCAATCCAGTGATGGGGTTATTTTTTGGAGTCGACCTGGACTCATTTTGTGCCCATATTGATCTGGATTTCTTAAAAAAATTTGTGATGACCGCTTTGCTACGATTCACTTCGTTTGCAATGGGTCTATGGGAGAGTCCACCCCTATTAAGCTCAAAGATCCTTCCTCTCTCAAACTCTGATAATGGTTTCCCTTTTGCCATTTATAATTTAGTAAGATGTTTTTTTATCCACTAACAAGTTGCTTTTAGTAACATAGAAAGCTTTTCATATTCATTTTTTCAAAACTAGCCGATTTTATTAAAGTGGTCTTATCATTTTGACCAGGTGAAAATGTTTGTTTTTTTTTTTAAAATAATTATTAGATCAGGGTTAAGGTTTCGAATG
This sequence comes from Euprymna scolopes, assembly GCF_053919585.1. Lineage (NCBI taxonomy): Eukaryota > Metazoa > Mollusca > Cephalopoda > Sepiida > Sepiolidae > Euprymna > Euprymna scolopes. Next base: position 106,317 of record NC_136518.1, on the reverse strand, counting down.
AGGTAGATTTCATTTTTTTCCATCATATTTTCCCTTTTGGTAATGGTTTCAACCATTTGTTTGATTAAAAATTCGATAATATGTGTAAATGCATACTTTCTTAAGTGGTCATGATTTTGACCAGGACTATATATATATATATATATATATATATATATATAGAAATTTATTGGGAACACACATCCCATATCTCCAGACAAATTGTAAACAATCAATTTTTTTATTTAGCAAATAATAATTGATTTTTTTTTTTTCGTATTGGATTATTCAGACTACTGTTCTCATTTTAAATGTTATTCCCACAATGTGTCGGTCAATGTGACCTCCAACCTTCTTTATGTTTATCTTGCCCATACCAATTAGATATTGTTTTTCTTCTAAAAAAAATACCAACTCATTTCATCACTAACATATAACTTCTCTAAGATGATAGAGATAAATGGAGGTTTTCTTTTAGTAATCCTAAAACTTGACTTATACATTATAAAACAAAATTTGCTTTTAACTTTACAGAAAATATTTTTCTCAATAAACCAATTTTGTCATCAACTCCTCCAATGACTTCATCCACAAATCTTCCAATTGTGATATGACAAATTTCAAATCAAAATATAAGCAAAAACCCAGAACTCCATCTTTTAATGTAGATACTTTTTATCAGGTCCCTCTTTTCAGCATTAAGGATAAACACTCCAAACTTCTAGAACTTAAAAGCCACCTTCATGGGAAATCAATTTCCATTAATGTTTTGCTCATCCCACCCATTGTTTCCAGTTCTCTTGTCGATCTAATCATAACAGAGCCAGTTAATGAAAAATATCTATCGATAAGATTTAATAATTTCTTATCTAGTTTAGTTTTCAACCAACTAAATCATTTTTCCATTTCTTTTATGTTGGATATCTTGTTCTATTTAACTTCACTTTTGAAATACACATTATTTTGTAGACATTACTTAAGTTCTTAAATACTTTTTCAATAGTAAAGTTATTCCTATTCAATAGAACTGGGAATATGTTTCATAATGGATGGAGTATTGTTGGATTTTAGTGTATTTGTATTGTATTGGCATTATCTTTTAAATATGGTGCATATGTATTTTTATCCAAGTTGAAAGTCATATCAAAGAAGTGTGTTATTTTTATGTACTCTGATTCTTAGGCCTAAATTTTTTACACATTTTTTGTTATAGCTTTTCAACTTTGATTTTGTTTGAGTTCCTTTTATATGTAATGTATCATCTCTATATTGGCAAATATCACTATTTTTTAAAGTATACAGTAAAATAAAGCATACAGAATATATATGTATGATGCCACTGCAGAATGAAATACCCTTATTTTAAATAAATATACAGATACATAAATAACAGATTAAATTACACTAGTTTTTCTCACACTAAAACTAGAGATGAAAATGATAAAACAAACTAAAAAAAAACAGCAAATGAAAATTAATTTCTGATCGGGACCATGAAGATTGAAAGTGCTCAAGATAAGGCAAAAGCATGCCTTCAAAATGCCTGGAAATGGTCCATTGCATTCAACTGACTCTGATCTTAATGTCAATAAATGCTGCCATATTGCAGTGGGTTCTCCTTTGGACTCTGCTTTTACTTTCAGCAATGACAAGACAAAAGATCTAGCCATCTAAACATTGCATTCAGGCTGCTAACAAAGCAAAGAAAATTCTATTGCTCATATGATGTTCTTTCTGCAAATTCACTTTCGAAGGATTTCTCTCTCTTTATGTCTCCCTCAACAGACCACTGTTAGAATATAGTTTCCCGGCCTCTTATCTATGTCTAATATGTAATATCCAGCATCTGAAGAGAGTTCAAAGACTGGCTATTTAAATGGTACAGGGTCTATCAGATTCACCTAATGAAAACTGACTCAAAAAGCTTAACCTTTTCTCCCTTGAGTGCCAATGATTATGTGGTGATTTCATTTTGGTCTACAATCTCATCAATGGAGATCATGATATACTTCAGGACCTATTTATTCCTACACCAGAAAGAGGTTTAGGTGGACACTACCAGAAACTATTTCACCGCTGATTTTGATTGAATTGAAATAGGGCAACTTTCTTAATCAGAATTTCTGAACCTTGGAATAGACTTCAAAATGAAGTTATAAATGCACCAACAACACAATTCAAGGTGAATTTGGACAGGTGCTGGGTTACTGTATCCTTTTCTGTATAAATTTCTACCACCATGGAAAGTGAGGAATGATTGTTTTGATTTTTGCCAAATTGAATTGAAAAACAACTTTCAAAACCAGATGTCCTCAATATAAAAACTGTCAGAAATATGAAAGATAGCTTACAGAGTTGAGAAAACAAGTTTTTAAACTAGAAACAGAAGACAACTCAATAGTCTTGAATCAAAGTTTCCTCTATAATGATTTGTTGCCAAAAGAAGGTTAAATCAACCGAAACGTTGTGAAAATAATATTCCAGATGAGAACAGTAATCTGAATAATCAAAATAAAAATTTAATCTTATTTAATAATGATGTGCATAGGCACATACATATATAAAAATATAAAAAAAACAGTAAGAAATAAGTCATACACTATGATTGCAATTCCTCCAACTACGTACCTAAAAAAAATGGCACTATTAAACCTGACATAATGATATGGGACAAGATGGAGAAAGAAGCAAGATAGTGTCTCCTTTGATGCGGGGTTAAACAGAGCTGAGAGAGAAAAGATAACAAAATACCAAGATATTACATACAACATGAAAAGCAACTGGAATCTTAATTTTAGTAATTACAGGAGCAACCGGATTCATGAAAAAAAAATTCAAAAACTACCTGCAAATATACTCAGTGAATCAAGTGCAAGAGAAATACAAACAATTGCACTTAAAAAGACGATTAGAATCTTAAAAAGCCCTCTTGGTTGGAATGTATGAGATAGTGAGTGAATGTCTGGTATCCAGTAGGATGCTTCACCCCCAGCTAGAACAAAATAAGAAAATTGATAAAAAGAAGCAAGTCTGATTTAAACAAAATCTTTTGCTTATTAAACCTACAGCTTTTGGCTAGGAGCAACGTGTAGTACGTATTCTGATACTGCACACTTCATCTTTCCTGTCCTCAATCATTGATGGAAAAATCCTTCTTGACTGAGGCATGTTTTTTTTATCCCAATCCATAGTGCCCATTTTTAGGTAACTGAATTTTCCCCACATTAAAACTGACTTTGTGTCTAACTTTGTTCTCATGAGGGTGCAAGTAATAAGGACTTCCAGGTAGATAGTTATAAAATTGTTACCATACTTGGAATTGGTGAATTGTTCTCAAACCTAAAATGCACAAGTTCCCATTTTTTTTTTTTGCCAGCCTATTTCTAAACTTTTTAGTAAATGAGAATATAATGGAAATCAAATTTGGATCACAAATTTCATCAAGCCATCAAAATATTTTTTCTTTTTTAGGTTGAATTGCCAAAACTTTTAAGACATGCTCATACACATTGCTTTTAAATTTAAAAAAAAATTGTATTATTTGACCTACTATATAACTTTTGTCTGTTTTTAATATATATATATACACACACACACACACACACGCACACACACGGTGTTTCCAATTAGTTTCCAGACTTTTTTTGTAGAGGTATTTAAAATTGTCCCAAATCTAAAAAATTCAGTATTTTATTGCTATACATCTTATGAGACGACTGACCAATTGTTATGATTTCAGGTTCAAATGAACAGCTATAGCAGGAATTGGAATACACCTTACTAAAGCCTGATTGTCACAGATGGTGAATTTCAAAAATGCAATCTGAACATAAGGACACTTTAGAAGAACGATATGCAATAAAATTCTGTTTAAACTTAGAAAAAATGCCACAGAAACCTATGGAATGCTTCAGACTGCTTTTGGACCATCTTGCATGAATTGAGGATCAGTTTTTGAGGAGATTACTTCGAAGAGAACTAAACTTTGATGTGTGTACTATCAATAAAAGTGCCTATACGAAAAAAGTCTGTAAATTTATTGAAAGAACTTTATGTATATATAAGAGGAAAAGATGTTGATCATAGAAAAAATATATATTTATGCTTATAGATTTATTGATCAAATTGTAATCAAGGAATATAATACAATGTGCGGGGATTATGAAAGTTCTTTATGCTAGACATTTCGAAGCCTAACACTTTTCATCACATGGAGGGATGTGTTCGGTAACAAGATATGAATGAGACATCTAGCAATAGGTATAGTTAGGGTTTTTGTATAGGAGTGTATATTGGAGGGGAGACAGAGGGTCATCCATGGGATTATTACATAAGCGGTAATTCCTGTTTTGGCCTATGTAACATCAACCGTTCTTCTTGTGTATCTTGTCGAATATTAGTGCAACTTGTACGAAATTTCAAAGGAATCCATAGGGATACCTTTCTCTCATTCTACCAGGTTTGATTGAGTAGAAGTTTTAAGTAACTTCTAATTTTACTCTTAGTATTGCCTGTGGATTGAAACTTCAACCTCAAGAAGACCATCATTTAGAACTGACAAGCTGGCCACCCAGTGTTGCTTGGTCGTACAATACGTTTAAACGTAAATTTAAAATATTTTATTAAAATATTTTAATTTATGCAGATTGCGTATGTATTATTATAGAATCAATCTTCCATTGATTATTATTATGAGGAATAATTTGTCTGGTGGACTAATTCGCAAAAAAAAAAAAAATAATTATAACGTTTTCATCAAATTTCATTTGTGTTTGTTTACAATATCACATCAGTTGATATTTGGGTTGGACGATGAATGCCCTAGAAAAGCAACTTTTGATTAATGTTTAGTTTTAAAATATGCAAACTAAGAAATGATTTGCTGTGATTTTAAGTGGTATCTCTTCTTTTATCGTAAATTGAACTCATTAATAAGAAAAAATTAAAATAAAATGGTTAGGTACACCCGGGTTTGAATAGGGAATCATTCAATCTGTAGTCGAATGCTATCACTGAGCATAATGACAATAAATCTGGGGTTTTTTTTTAAGAAGAAATGATTTGCTGAGATATTATTATTTCCCTCGGGTGATGTAAAGTAAAATATTCCCTTGTAAAAATTCTTCTTTTTTTTTATCTATGAGAGAGAAAGACTATTTTTAAGATTGGATTTTTTCAATACTTATCGGATGAATTTCTGTACAAAACATATTTAAGAACACTGCCAGACATATAATAATAGTGCAGACTGCAGATCACTCTCTGCACTAGCACCTAAAAGTTCAACAATTCTTTATTATTTTTTTTTAATCGTATTTCCAAGTTTAATTAAAGTTTTATGATATATATTTTATTCAATTGTAAGGTTGAAGTATAGAATAGGTATAAAACACCCTCCCCTCCCCGTGTTAAGAATGGCTTTTTAAATAATATCGTTATTATTTACGTCCGGATCACTCTCTGCACTAGTACCAACTTTTATAAACAAGATCACAAAAGGGCTAGCTAAGAACGAATGATAACTTAAGTTCATAATTTTCTAGTTAAAGGACTTTTAAGTAGAAAAGTGTGATCCTGGGTTTAATTATTTCTTGTTTAGACTTTTTCTAAACTTGTTTACAAATGAAAGTTTTAATGATTAAACACGAATGCAATCACACTTCGATCATAGATCGCATCATCAGGATATTAAATGATTTTCTTTGGCGTTTAAAGTGTTGAAACTTTTAAGACAATACCATACACATTGTTATTAAATGAGATTTAATTTTAAATTACTCTGATTTCTAAGCATTAACCATAAAATAAACCACAAAGCTTTTTTAAAGACATTTTTCTACGCTTATTTTTAAACCATTATTTTTTTTTAAATGGCAAAACTTTTCAAGAATGCCGATCTACTGAGAAATAAATAAAGTACCATAAATAATTATAAATGAAACACGATTGATATAACTTTGCAGTTTAATCACGAGTTAAAATGCTGAATGAAAAAACATTTTATATACGATTATTGCTTGTAAAATGCAAGAAAAAAAAATATCGCCATCGACGAACGAATGAAAAAACGAGAAAGAGAGATAGACTTACCGATCATTTGGCAAATTTTGTTATGGCCGGCTTCTCGAGTCAATTCAATGTCTATTTATCCCCAAATGATCTTAAATAATAACCTGAGAATGTAAGTAAACCGTTGTACGATCCATGGCTCTGGTAAATAAGCAAAAATGTCAGAAAAATTCGCCGCAAACGAACGTGAGCGTCAAAGCTAAACAGCTGTCATTATGGTAGTCGTGGTGGAATGAAAACACGACTGCATGGGAAAATCTCGTCACAAATCTCGTTCACTCTCAGCTGGTTGGCAAAAAAAAGTTTGCTTTTTATCCGACTTCATATCGCAACGATAACAATTTCTATTTCTCTTTTTTTTTCACCTCAAACAAGGAATATTGCCACTTACACATAAGTACCTACTGTAATAAGGAGCCAGATTTATAGAGCCATTCTAAATAGGGAGTTCAGCAGCAAGATGTTTGTTCACATTACATTTAAAATTCTGCATTTTGATAAATTCGAATTAAAAAAAGCAGGAGGGAATTCTAAAGGTAAGTGGTTAGAGGGAAGAGGTTATTAGAGTAGAATATTTTCCAGCATATAGGGGTCCTCTATGATGAATGTGTGGGATTTTACTGCTAGTCGGGTTGGTCGTGGGTATTTACAGGGGAGAAATCCTTTTCTCTTCCCTGCAACCTCTTTCTCACAGAAGAGATGTTGTGAGTTTGTCTCTGCTTTATCGTTATTTTCATGGCAAGTGCTAGGCTGAGCTCCATTCTATGGTCCCCCCCCTCGCCAAACTTTCACAAAGAAACACCCGTCTAGCAGAAAACACTATCACTAATTTCCCCCACTCTTTATCTGTGCCTAAACCGAAACGTAGATTCCATGAACAAAGCTTCTTTCTTAGAACTGCACGCCTATGGAATTGTCTTCCGTTTTTCTGCTTTCTAGCTGACTACAATATGGTTTGTCTTCAAGTCTAACATAAACAAGTTTTTGATGAGCCGTTCCATATAAGTTAACAAATTTACCAAATCTCCATTACTAACGGTTACCATATTGTCCAATTTTTACTGTACACTCTTTAACCCTTATCCTCGAGTGGCCTTTTGGCCTTGATAAGTGGTGATGCCTATGTAAAAAAAAAAAAAAAAGTGTCCACAAGAGAGAGAGACATTAGTAGTTGGTGCACCAAATATGACATGCATGGGTGAATAGTTGCTTTTTAGAGATATAGGATCCTGGCAGATGTGAGAAGTTTTCTAGCTGGGCAAAGGGAGCCCACATTCTTTGCAACAAACTTGACAGTATCTTTTATATATTTATTTCAATTCATGATACCTGTGAATACTAGGCAGAGTGGTTTTAATATTGGACTCTCAGGTTGGGTGCTATTAGCCATGGCAATTGATGATTATAAAAGTTCCTTATAATTATTAAAGGAAAGGAGCTTTGTTTTAGTAGCATTAAATTTAACTCTTCATTTATGGGTCCCATTCCACTAGAAACTGAAGGTCATTTTCTATGGTTTCAGCCATTGCTATGAATATATGTATGTGTGTTCGATTTTCTCATATATCAAGAATAGAACATGTTGTCATCAGTAAATATACCCATCTCAGACACAATTGCATCAGGGTGTTATTTATGAAGATCAGAAATAATGAAAGTTCAAAATCAACTTCTTTAAAGTGAATATCCACCAAGTTACTCAAAAAGAACTTCATGGTAAAAAATATCCTAACAAAGAATCAGTATCACCTCAAACTATTTCTTTGTTTTGTGTCAGACCTCATGTCTCCTGTTCAACAGCTCTGCTGATCCCAATGTTGTGGATTCATTTTCCTTTATCTTATCTACTAATGGTGGTATCGCTATAGTGTCTCACACAGGCAGCCATCAAGGATAGCGCATGCATTCACAAGTATAAAAATAATATCAAACAAGGGAAGCAAAAGAAAATAAAAACTCTTTACATACATATACATATATATATATATATATATATATACACACACACACACACACACACACACATCTAAATTTTTTTTTTTTTTTTTTACATTTTAACCCCAAACAAGGCGCATTGCCACTTTGGTGTAGGGGGCTACTATCAGGGGCAGCAACTACTGGCGCACTATGTTGGGATTTGGGCAGCAAGATGTCAGTTCACGTTACATTTGAACTTCTGCATGTCAGTACAGTTAGGGAAGCAGGGACCTGGAATGGAATTCCAGAGTCTAGCGGTTCTGGGGAAGAAACTACTGGAGTAGAAAGATATTTTACATCTAGGGATCTCTACTGTGTGGGGGTGGGATTTAGCTGCCTGTCGAGTTTGTCGAGGGTGTCTACGTCATGGGGGCACAAGTGTCTGCAGTTCGTCAGAGCATTCACCCTTAACATACTTGTAGAACAGGCAGAGGGGTGCAACGTTTCGTCGATGTGACAGAGGCTGAAGCTTAGATGCCAGTTCAGGGCCTATCAGATTGGCGACTCTTTTGAACCTTGTCTAGGAGCGAGAGACTAGCAACAGATGCACCAGCCCAAATGTGACAACAATACTCCATACATGGGCGAATGGTGGCCTTATAGAAGTACAGGATACTTTCAGATGTCAGTAGTTTTCTATTACAGTAGAGAGAGCCTACCTTTTTCGCAGCAGCCCTGGCAATGTTTTCAATATAATTGTTCCAACTCATGTTTCCTGTGAACGTTAGGCTAAGGAGTTTGAAAGATGTACTCTCAGACAGGGAGTCACTGGCCATTGCTATTGGTGGCAGAGAAGGTTTCTTGTAATTATTAAAGGAAACCAGTTTAGTCTTGGCAGCATTGAATGTGACCATCCATTTATGTCCCCATTTCACTACAGATTGGAGGTCATCCTCTAGTGTTTTTGCCATTTCTTTAGTTATGTGTTCATTTGTTTTCCTGTCATGCATGTTATAGAGCGTAGTGTCATCAGCGTATATACCCATCTCAGAGGCAGTTTTGTCGGGGAGGTCATTAATAAATATCAGGAACAATAGAGGTCTCCAAGGATAGACCCCTGAAGCACTCCCGCATTTATATCACACTGTTTAGATGTACGACCGTCGAGGACAACCTGGATTTTTCTCTTATCTAAGAAGGATTTAATTATATTAAGTATTCTACCAGTGATACCGCATGATTTAATTTTCCTGAGGAGACCCTCATGCCATACCCTCTCAGAAGCCTTAGATACATCTAGAGCTACCGCTCTGCCCTCCCCCGCTTTGTCCAGTGAATGCTATATACGTTCAGAGATTACAGTGAGGATGTCAGCTGTGGAACGGGCTTGTCTAAATCCATATTGTTTGTCAGTCAGAAGTTTAGCATCTGTAAGGTGCCGGACTAGAGCATGGTTAATTTTGGTCGCAAATATTTTGGCGAAAAGTGGGAGGAGGCTAATGGGGTGATAATTTGATGAGTCAGTTCTTTTGCCAGAATTCTTGAATACTGGTACCACAGAAGCAGTTTTCCAACAGCCCGGAAAGCATAATTCATTAAGGCATTTGTTGTAGAGTTTAGAGAGAACTGGAGCTACTTCGGCTGACCACTTTTTTAATAGCACAGCTGGGATGAGATCAGGTCCACATGCTTTTGAAGTGTCAAGGTTGTTTTATGATAGCGTGTACCTGAGCAGGGGTGATTTTTAGATCGTCTAGCGTGGCATCTGTCCGCAAAGGAAAGTCAGGCAGGGGGTGGTTGGAAGGGTCCTGTGTGGAGTTCGAGGCAAACCGGCTGGCAAGCATATTAGCGTTGTCAGTTGTTGAGCTAACAACCTCGTGATTGTTGCTTAGTGGGGGAATTGTTGATTGCCCATTATTTACTACATTGTTGTAGATTTTCCAGAAGTCACGATTTCCTAATTTTTGTGCTTCGATGCGTTTTTTAGTGGTGTCAGTAAATTCTCTCTTGGCTGTCGCTATTTCTTTCTTAACGTTACTTCTAGCTTCTATATACTTGTTTGTTTGAACTGGACTTATGTCAGTAAAATCTGCGGTATGCATGCTGCCTTTGAGAAATGGCAGTTGCGCAAGTCGAAGTAAACCACTGGGGAGAGTGGAGCTTGCTATAAAATTTCCGCATGGGAACATGTACTTCAATTGTTGATTTGAACCATTCAGTGGTCTCATTTGCGCACTGTTCAGCAGGAAGAGAAAAAATATTTCCTCATGGGGCATCTCTGATAAGATCTCTGATGGCTTCCCAGTTAGCCTTTTTATAATATCTCGTTGTTTTGAGCACTGGCTCTTCAGTTTTGGGTCTAGAATTTAGGACAATTTCTACCATTATCACTGCATGGTCAGCGTTCCCGCGTGTGCTGTCAGCATTTGTTATACAATCCTCGGGAACTGTAGTCAGAAGCAGATCTAGAAGTGATGCATGTTGTTCTTGCTGGTCAGGGAAACAGGTTGGAAATGTAACCATTTGTGATAGGGAGTGAGATATAGCGAAACTATGTGTTGAGCTGCCCGCTGCATCTGTGTGAGTAGAGAATCCAAGCCAGTTTTTGTGGTGAACATTAAAGTCACCAAATACATGCACTTATGTGCTAGTGTCGAGGGAGAGTGCTGTGTCTATGCTGTCAGAGACTTTATTTATTATGGTGCAGTCCTGGGTCGAGGGAAAGCGGTAGAGAAAATAAAAGTAGGTATGTTATGTTGTACGTTTAGTCTAAAGCACATAAAGGCTTGATCGTCCGTTTCTAGGTTTGTTTCTCTAGTCAGGGGGAGGGTGTTACGAATGTAGACTCCAAGTCTGTGCATATGTCTGTCAAAGTTCTTACGGCAGAGTCGGAGATAGCCAGGCATGTTAAAGTAGTTAGAGGGGATGGAGGAGTGTAGGTTAGTCTCGCTTAGGCTTAAGATATCCGGGGTATTTGTTAGGAGAAATACTTCAACATCAGCTAAATTAGTTCTAAGCCCATGGATTTTAGTGAATGCAAGCCTCAAGGGAGGAGGCAAGTTGGATTTGTTTGTCCCTAGGCCTGGTTTAAGCTTATTTTTTTTATTGTACTGTCATCATGTTTTTAAAGAGTTTCAGTTAGGTGAGGGGGAGCTGAACAAGAGGTTATGCAGGGTATCAGACATGCAACACAAGTAGACCATTAGCTGACCTTTCTTCAACTAGGACTATGGCCTCAGGAAAGCCCATCGGGGATGAGTGCAGGGTCCCTTTCCATGCGCGACATGGCACTAAAACATCCCGATATTATACAACTGTTGATGGAGCAGCCGCTCTAAGCGCTACCAAAGACTTAGGGCCCCTGTACTACCAGTCGGAAACAGCAGCCAGGAACTGTCAATCCGGTACCCTCAGCCCATCAGAAGAAGATCACCCCAATCTAATTGCACAGGCATGTATGGTACTCAAGCACTCCCAAGTTCCCAGTTTTGATGGGTGGGATGTTTCGGGAGTGGGGGAACGGCATTCATTGCCCTAGACAAGAAACAAGATCTACCACTAAGTGTTTTTTCGATCCACTTGTGATAGTGTCTCTGCGCCTGACTAATAGGCAAAGAAGGAGTATGGAAGCCGGCGATAGACAGAGCCTATCTACTCCTTAAGCAATTTAGGTTTGCAGACCGGTAATTTGTTTGAGTCACCAGCTCTAAGAACGTTGTCATCCAAGACTGGAGAGGCCTCCCTCCCCTTTGGTTTAGTTTCAGAGTTTTCCTTCTCCTAGACGGGTGATCTGGGAAGATCTATTGGGTCCATCAGCCCTGAGAGGGTTTGCTCCGCGCCTGGGTCCTAATCCAGGTATTTCTGCGACCCCACAGGGTTAGTTTGTAGAGGTTATATATCTAATGAATAGTTACACTTCTCAAAGTGATTTAGGGGCATGCAGTGGAAGCAGTTTTGTGGGGAGGCTTGTTAGAAAAGCGTTAGTGCGGATTAAGACTTTTACCTAAAAGTGAAAGTGTCTGTCTGTCTGTGTGTATATCTGTGTATATGTGTTTGCATATTTCCCTACACAATAACTGTTAATTTTAAGTCTACAGACTCGAAATTTGATATACAGGGTACTGAGATTTGGGAAAATCGATGCGATTGGTTTTCGGCCAGAAATTTGGTGATTAAGGGGTCAAAGTTCAATGATTTGACCTTTGAGAACTCTACCAAACTCCTCGGACAATTTTGGGTCTAAACACTTGAAATTTTAGATATAGGTTCATTGAACATGGATCTAACTTAATAACTTGATTTGAGCCCAAAACAATAAATTTTAAGGGGTCATAATAGGGGTCAAAGTTAAAAAAATTGACCACATTTTTTCTTTTTTTTTTTTTGCTCGACATACATTTCCAAATACCCGGGCAATGCCGGGCACCCATGCTAGTATATCTATAAAAGTGAACGTGTTTGTGTGTCTGTGTGTGTACATTTCCCTACGCACAACTTTGTTAATCTTTAGTCTACATACTCGAAATTTGATATACAGGGTACTGAGATTTGGGAAATTTTTTCTGATCGGTTTTCAGCCAGAAATTTGGCTGTTAAGGGGTCAAAGTTCAACGATTTGACTTTTGAGGACTTTACCAAACTCCTCCGACAATTTTGGGTCTGTGTAACAGAAATGTGTAAGGAAAAATTCAAGATGGCGCTCGACTCTCTCTTTAACACGGTAAGCTCAGGAAAAGATGTTATAAATGTTGCAGCAATTCAATAATCTTTTTACACCGGTTCTGCACGGATTCCACCAACGGTAAAATATCCTCACACGGCACAAGAAGCAACAGCCACACGATTCCCCAGCCAACTCAATCGTCCCTCTCGACGTCTTTCCCCTCACCCGCTTTTATCGTCATTCTAGGCCGGCTAAATTTGCATATTCCGAGAATTCGTGTGACTTTGCGAGACATCATAATTTACAAAAGACGGCGGCCGCCATCTTGGTCTTTCTTTTCTATTTTTGGTCGGTAACGCTGAGCTGGTCTCGAGGTAAGTCTTTTTCCCCTCATCCGTCTCTCCCACGTACCCACACAACATGCAAACACGCGGGCGCTTATCTCCTGGATGCACGTTACAGTCTGAACACTTGAAATTTTAGATATAGGTTTCTTGGACATGGATCTAACTTAATAACTTTATTTGAGTCCAAAACAATAAATGTTAAGAGGTCATAATAGGGGTCAAAATTAAAAAAAAAATTGAGATCTGCGGTCTCTACCAAATTACTCCGACAATTTCTGGTCTAAACAGTTGGAATTTTACATAAAGGATATTCAGATATAGGGCAAGATTTTTCATTGGTTTAGATCGAAAATTTTTAGTTACCAATATATAATTGGTGTATGTATGTATGTATGTATGTATGTATGTATGTATGTATGTATGCATGTTTGCCTAAAACTTTCCACAGAGGTGACGGATTTTACCAAGATGAGTATCGTTTTAAAGTTCGACCTTTCATACAACAAATATCGAAAAATTGGGTTAAAACATTAATATTTTCACCTTCCACTAAGCACTTTTCTACAGGGGGGGGTCGCTTTTTTCGCCGATATTTTATAAAGTTATCCTCTTCTTTAGATTATCTAGCTTTAATTTAAACAAAACTCACTTAAGGTAACTGCAAAGACGTCAGGTTTTTTTCCCCATTCTTTTCCTCCTTCGCGCTACGGGTTTGAGCCTGCCTTCCTACTACCACTTTTTTTTTTTTTTTTGCTCAACATACACATCCAAACACCCGGGAAACACCGGGCTGAAATGCTAGTATATATATATAAAACTAAAATGATAAATTCTTTTGATTTGGTGATGGGTACTCCGGATTCTGCAGAGGCATCAGATCTTGTGGGATTGTTTATTCTATATACCCTCACAAGCATATTTGATACTACTATCGGCCTATATAGAGATGATGGATTAGCTATAATAAAAGACTCTAACAAAGTCCAGGGGAATAACATTAAGAAAATCATACACAAGGAAATAAACAAATTAGGCCTAAAAGTAGACGTACTAGCTAACATAAAAATAACAAACTTCTTGGATGTCACGTTAAATTTAGACAAAAACACATATGAACCCTACTTAAAAGATAACACTAATCCAATATATGTACACCCTAAGTCCAATCACCCACCATCAATTATAAAACGGATTCCTAACTCGATCGTAAGTAGATTCAGCAATAACTGAAGTGATGAAAATGTATTTAACTGGTCAATCAACATCCACGACACAGCCTTAAAAAATAGCGGATACAAAAATATTGATATTAAATATAAGCAACAAAACACTGATAACTATAATAAAATTAAGAATAGAAGAAAAAAGAATATAATCTGGTATACAGTGTCATACAATCAAATGTTAAAAACAAAACTTAGCAAGAAATTTCTAGATCTCATCGAAATGCACTTCCCTGCAACCAATCCGTTACACAAAATTTTCAATAAAAATAACCTAAAGTTATCATACAGCTACTGCGAAAATTTAGAGATGATAATTAAAGCACATAACAAAATATTAAATAAAAGTAATGCAAATAATAATAACAAAATAAACAATAAAAAAGTGAACAACATGACAAAAATAAAATTAACACAAAGTGTAACACCCTCTCTTGTAAAGTTATGTAAGGACTCCCGTGTCTTGGAAACTTTGGCTCGTGTCATCTGGTCCTTCTAGAGGTTGTCACATTGAATCCTGGTATGCTGAAAACGAATAACAAAACTCACACAGGCAAGAAAGACAACAGACGCTTGAATTCTATTCTAATTTCACAAAATATATTACAGACTTTTTTACAAATATATGGTTCAGTTCTAGAAAGTCTGAAATCTCTCTTCTCTTCAGAGATAGCACTCAGACGGGTCAGAGGAAGGGCGTGTTCATCACGTCTTCAGGGAACGGGAGGGAGAGGAGGGGCGTGTTCATCACATCTTCAGCGAGTCTCCACACAATCTGTGCCCCTTTGAATCAAAACGGGAATCTACTTAATTTTTGAGCGGCTTAACATTATATAGTCGTGTGTGTGTTCGGGTGGAAAATCTCCTAAGCCAATCAAATTATGACACGTAGGTGCAGATTGCGTGTGTGCAGCTCAACTTATAGTCGAGAGTTTTTGAAATCTGGGGCCAAAATCAACATTCAATTCTCATGACCCCAAAAGGTCACATCCCATCATTCAGACAGCCATAGTCTGAAGGATCTCCTAGGTCAACAAGTACAGTCGATTATTCTAACATTCTCACATTTCCTGTCGTCCACCTCTCAAACAATAATATATCTCCGATTTTCAAACAATAAAGCAAAATATCTATATATATTTCAATTCCAATCTTGGGATATTCGCTATCGCCCGGGATCTATGAAAGCAACCTTAGTATAGTTATACGGTCTCCCACAGGTCCCTGGGAGGTCTGATCTCCAAATAGGGAGCAAAACGCTCCCTTAGGTCAATTAGGTTATAAAAAACAATTAGTGGAAATAATAATAATAAACCAAACCCAAACAACAACAACCATAATAGAAATAAAAATACTAATAATGAACAAGATAAATGCACCTGTAGATCTCGCACACTTTGCCCACTTCAAAATAAATGTCTAACCAAAAGAATAGTTTACCAGACCACAATATTTGCGAAAGAAAACCCGAATAACAAGAAATATTACGTAGGTATGACTTCCTTAGATTTCAAAACCCGATATTATGACCATAAAAGTACGTTCAAAAACAAAAACGAATGAAAATAGCACTAGCAAACCAATACTGGGAACTCAAATAAAGCGGATGTTCTCCAATAGTCGAATGGAAAATAGTAAGACAAGCAAGCACATATAGGGACCTAGACGATCCATGTAGATTATGCCTGAATGAAAAATTTGCTATCCTATACTTTAAAGAACCCCAACATCTATTAAACTGTATGAGAGAAACAGCGAACTGTGTGCACAGGATAAACTTTACTCTAGGATAACAATACAAAATAATTTTAAAATTGACAATAACAATAAAAAATAAATAAAATAAAATAAACATACATATGCATATATATAAATAATGGTATATATATATATATATAAACTAAAATAATATCCGAATTATAGAAAAAAAAAATTACATATCTAATGTTGTCGTCCTTTTTTTTTTTTTTTAAATATCTAACTCCACTTAGGTTGAAAATATGTTAGCTTACTTAGATATCTACTCTTCCCATGAAAACACACACATAAAGGAAGGGGTGAACCTAAGGTCAACTGTACCTTTGTCCTGAAAGTGCCCATTGGCTGATTAGGAAGGGTGCAGTCAAAATTGGTTAACTAAAAATTCAATAGCATGTGCATATATAAAAACGCACAGTAACCACAACTCTTTGCATAAGTCTGATGAATTCTCACGAGAATGAAATGCAGAATATTCTGTGTAGCTTTATTGCCATATATATTTTTATAACTTACTACCTAGCGCTACCTATGTATTGAGCACTGTTGAAGTAAATACTGAAAATTTATGTATAAAATTACATTTTCATATATTAATTTATGTGATTAAATGAAGTAGTCATACAGTTGGACTCTGGATGTGTATGTGACACAGCTAACCCACTAAATATTAAGGTCTACATCTACTGTCGAGCTGTATTTGTCAGTCAATTGATCAATTCATTTTCCCATCTGCTCAGAGCCACAATCTGTGTTCAACTGTACCCAGCTCTAATCAAGTGTTTAACTGATAACAGAATTCTGTTGCTGACCATTGCCCAGCCGTCATTAACCAGACACTGTCATAAAACGTCATAAAACTCCTTGCCAATTCTAAAGAACCTGGAATTCTAAAGTGCTTGCAAACCAAATTTAAATATATTTAAATCCATTGTTCCATTCTTTTGTTACCGTTACTGTTATCTGAATTACGACGGAACCTTAGCCTGCCTTCATCTACTTTGATAAGCCTATTTCCTCTTCTTTTGTTATATTTTCCCCTGCTTCCTAACACTTAGTAGCCGAGGGGGGAAATAGGATCACATTTGCAAAAACCAAAGACACTTGCAACTAAGAAAACCCCGATTCCTAGGAACTCAGGTCACAAACTAGATTTGTGCATGAAGACCAAAATAAATATTGACAGCAAAGACTTGTGGTGTAACAGATAAAGTCCCAAGTAAAATTCAATCATGGCTCAATCCTCAGTGCAGACAATACTAAGAATATAACTGCAAATTATTTAAAACTTATACCCAGTTATGGTAGATGGAATGAGAGCATCCTATCCATGTGGATTAAAAGGGTTTCATCTGAAATTCCCTACAAATTCAAAAGTTTGACAGAAATAGTCTAAAATTCAACAAAATACACCTAAAGAAGGTTGAATGTTACATTGGCCGAAACATGGTGAGAATAACACTCAAGATGAGAACATTAGATTGAATAATTCAAATAATCCAAATTATTGACAGGAACATGATGGATTTCACTGACATGCAAGTTGGATGTGATTATTCCATTACTGACCTGGACTATGCAGACGCTATTGCTATCCTTTGTCAAATGTACACTGACATCTAGCAAACATTGAACGATGTCGGGACCATACGTGGGTACAATGATCAATATACATATATATATATATATATATATATATGTGGAAATATGTTTATTCAATTATATTCCACTTTTTATTTATGAAGCTCCGTAATTATATATATATCTATAACTACGGAGCTTCATAAATTAAAGAATTGGTATAAATAAAAGTTGAAATATAGTTGAATAAACATATATATATATAAAATAAAATACGTATTATATACGTTTGAAGCCAAAACAACGCATTATTACAAAATAAACAGACATTTATTTTGTTTGAAATTTATATTGAAATTCATCAATATATTTCGAAGGAAACCTTCATCTTCATTATGTCTTTCTTTTTTTTTGCCATGTTGTCATTGGAGCAGAGAATCAACAAGTATAAGTCCGTTTGTTGTTTCTACGGTAGTTTTTTAAATCTCGGAACGGTGCGTTTGGTCACACGGGATTCACGTTAAGATTTTTGTTCCTTAGAAGCGCTGGTTGAGTTTGACTAAAATAAAATATGTATTATATACGTTTGAAGCCAAAACAACACATTATTAAAAAATGAACAGACATTTACTTTGGTTGAAATTTATATTGAAATTCATAAAGGTTTCCTTTGAAATATATATATATATATATATATATATATATATCTTTTTTTAGCCTTTATTGTTTTTTTCTGTTTCTTCTCACTTTTATCCCAATCATATTACCCTTTCCCATAATTTTTTTCCCCATTTCTAATCTGAATGTTTGCAAAGTTGGTGTTGTCTTTTTGCCTTTGTTTGTATAATGCCAGTTTTTTCTCCTCTTCTGATGAGAAGCATTTAGTTTTGAAATACCATAGCCTAAAGAGGTTTCTCCCTTATTCCTTTTTCTGTAGCCCTTATTGGCTTGATAATGTAATAAAGTTCCTATGTAATTTTACGCTTTATCCTTTCTCTCTCTCTCACACACACACACACTTCCAAAGTCCAAGGTTTTATTCATCTTACCAATCATTTTTTTCCAAAATAAAAACTTTAGTACATTTTACAGATCTGTTTTATTCATGAGGAAAAACTAATATTTGAATTTTTCGATACAATATTTCTTGATATAAAACATAAAATTACTTAATTTGAAATTATCATGACAAACAAATGTGAACCATTGTTAATATTTTAACAATTAATTAAAATATCTAACTTATGTTTACTCTCAAAAAACTCCCAAATTCGAAACTAACTATGAAGTACATTAAATTAAGTGTTCATTTCTAGACAGTTAACAACTACAACGAAAACACTTGAAGAAGGAGCACAGCAACCGATATGTTCTAAATATATCAAGTACAATGAGGAAAAACAGAATATGTGAAAATGATACAAATGACAATACCTCTGTTTAGAAAACAAATTTTTTCATCATTTTTTTCTAATGAGTTACTACTTATTAAGGCTAAAAGCCACTCAAGAATAAGGATTAATGAGATGGATGGATTCTCAATTGAATGAAGAAGAATTTTATGAGAGGATGTAAAATTATGAGTGAAATGAACAAAGTTTGATTACTTATAGGTATTTGGCGACATTGGATTTGAAGACAATCATCTTGTAGCTTGCAGGAAAGCAGAAATTAATGTGAAGATTGTTTGAATGAAGCATCTGGCACATCTTGCTTAATTATTTAACATTTTCAATCCGTATCACTAAATGTCAATTTTGCATTTATATAGTTACAACAATCTTTTGTGTGTTTATTTTTAAATCTTACAATATGAAGATTGAAAATCCAGAGCCCAAGACATTGTCCATTCTGGCCTACAAAATATGCAGCCTCATTAACATTCCTCGGTAGAGAGCTCCATAGATGATTAGCAGTAAACCAACCCATTCTCAAAGTTTGAATAAGTAAAGCCTGAAAAGGTGAACCTTCTAGAACTGCACATAACTGTGCTTCCATCTGAGAAATCAGGAGCTAAAAGTTGCCGATATAACCCACCCTCTGTTGGACTGAATTGTGCTGGGTTGATTTATTATGTAGCATGAATTCTATCTAGGAATAGGGTATAGATGATGGTCGCATCTTTGAAATTTACCAAGACCTATGCAAACAATTCAAATTTAATAAGTGTTAAGATAAATGTTGAGATTAGAGTCAGACACTGATTGTTCAAAAAATGATTAAAAACTGTGTAAAGGCGATAAAAATCGTTTTCCTTTTAAAGATCATAACATGCTGAATGTATTCACTATTATGCTTGAAATCTGAAGAAAACATTTTTTCAATGAGTAAATATGCTAGTAACATGACTGCTTTTCTAAAAGTAACAAGTAGAATGTGATATATTCGTGTTTGTTTGTTTTCTATTAATACTTCATATTAAAAGATTTTAACTCTAAAACGTTTAGCATGTTATAATCATTAAAACGAATGCAATTTTTATCGGTTATACATGATTTTTACTTGTCTTTTTGAACAATCTGTCCCTGACTCTAATCTCAACATTTACCAGTGTTGGAAATGGATTAAAATGCGAATGTTGAATGAAAGAAAATGATGAACACAATTGAAATGAATAAATGAGAAAGTTGGACCAATTTATTCCACTAACAGTCACATCAAACTGGTCTATTTTAAGCTAATCCAACTCTACACAATAGACACATTCATTTTTTTTATATACTGCTTATGCATATGCAATTAAATCACAAAGTTAATTAATTTGCATATTGGTTTTAATAAAGATTTTATTAATTGACTATTATTTGTTATTGTTTTCATAAGTCAATGATTCTTTGGATTTTAATATTACAAATAGTTCTGTTTCGAAATATTGTTTGATTTACTGAACAAATATTTAGCATTTGTATTGAAATGTTTCTTTCTTTAGCGAGCTAATTGATTTTCAATAAGTTAAAATTGCAAGTGAAAGGCAAATTTATTTCTTCTTTCTTTTCCTTTCTTGACGGTCACATTTCAAAGATAAATAAATTGGTATCAAACTTATCAAAATGTTAATATTTATCTATCTATATGATTAAATGAAAAAAATTTTGGTTCATGTTAACAACAAAGTTATTAATTAAATATTTATTATTTTAAGTTGATATTTCAATTAGCAAAATTTGTGAAGCAATAGTGAGTTCGTAAAGTAAGATACCATATTTATTATCTACAATTTTACAGAGGATTAAAAGTTATTTTATTTATTGTTCATTAGAAAAATTGAAAGTTCGAAATAAGCAAAGATATTGTGTTAGAAATGTATATGTTTATTTTTGTCAGTGTGTATATGTGTGTAACAAAATGTGAGTGACTTCAGTAAGCATTGTGTACGTGCAACTTTTGTCAGTGAGTATATCAAAGGAGTGAATTTACTTTTTTAGTGCCAAAAATGATTTCGAGTGCATGCATGTATTTCTAAATACGTCAAGTGACTATTTTTGCTTTTTTTTGTTAAATCTAACTAGAAGCCTCTTTTTCCTAGCGTATTTTGGAGACATGACTTAGATTTTTACATGCGCTGCTGGTCAATAAATAGAATTAAAATACATATGGATCTTATAACTCCCCCCCCCCACCTAGAAAAATGTCAATATGCTCCGATGAACTACAAGCCCTTGTACCCCTTGACGTAAATACCCCCGACAAACCTGACAAGCAGCAAAATCCCACTCCTACACAGTTGAGATCCTCAGATGCCAGAAGCGCTTCTACTCTAATAGTTTATTCCCCAGAACTTTTAGATTTTGGAATTCCTTTCCGGGTTCCTGCTTCCCCAATTGTACTGACATGCAGAAGTTCAAGTGTAATGTGAACAGACATCTTGTTGCTCAACTCACTACACAATATCTCTGCAATTTATGTCCCAGATAGTAGTCCCCCCTACATCAAAGTGGCACTGTGCCTTGTTTGGGGTGAAAATGCATTAAAAAAAAAATAAATAAATAAAAAATTCAATGATAAAAATATATGTTGCTGAAAATGATAAAGAAAAAAGCTATGTGCACATTTCTTGTTTCTTTTTGAATAAGTCAACCGTTTTACCATTTGTTAATAGTTGAAAAAAATTAATTCATTTGAGATTTTTTTAAATTTTAAAGGAATTTGGAAGCTTCTGACTTTAAAATTGTTTAGCCAATCCTCATGTATTAAAAGATTTAACATTTTGAATGCTAATCTTATGTTTCTGAATTTTTGAGATGAAGATTGATAATACGCATTATTTAGATTATTCGGACTACTATTCTAATCTTGAGTGTTATTCTCACAACGTTCTGGCAGATGTAGCAGCTAACTTTTTTCAGGTACATCAATTAAGTAGATGTTTCCATCTAAATATAGATAAATGAGTTGGAAGGGTAGTATTGAACTATCATGATGAATTTTTTCAGAGAGAGAAGTGCATTGTGCTATTTTCATTTGTTCTATATTGGGAGAAAATTAATAAAATAAGAATCTTTATAGCATAGATAGCTTGCAATTTATTAATTTGAGAATAGATTGATTTAAATTAAACTGTGAAAATTGTGATGACTCGTGAACTAATATAATATCTTAACAGTTTTTTTTCTTAGACTGTAACATAAATAGTATTATTTGGCAGGTTGATTATAGATAAACCAATAACATGCACATAAGAAATCAGAATTGAACATTATGGGTAAAAAAACTGAAAGTTTCTTTTCTTTCTTTCTTTCTTTGTTTTTTTATAAATAAAAAATCAGTGGAAATTAATGAGGGATAACCCTATTCTTTCTTCTATAGAATTATGTCCCTTAGATTTCCTGTTCTTTAGTCATGGGAAAATAGATAATTGATTGTGAATAATTTCATTAAAAATTTTAAAATATAGGAAATAAATCTAATTATCTACCATCTTAAGTTTATTTTTGTTAGAATCTGTTATAGATTACATATTTGTCTGGTGTTGGGATTATTCACACTATAGTTATGGAGAAAACCATGACATAGTTAATCCATTGTCTGTTTAGTAATCTTTCAAACTGACTGTATTTTCATATTGTAATCAACTAGCAGGGAAACCGAACGTTGCCCTGGATTGAATGATGATCAATGAATGTTTTATACTTCCAATACTTTTATTGTCAGCAAAATCAGTGAAATTGTCCAGTTTTTAATTAAATCGATTGATTGCCTGCTCTAGTCAGAGACCCACTATGGTGCACCAGCAAATATATCCATCTCAGACACAATTTTGTCGGAGAGGCTATTTATGAATATCAAGAATAATAGTGGTTCAAGGATCAACCCCTGAGGCACTCCCGCATTAATGTTAGGCTGCTTGGATGAACGTATATCAATGACAACCTGGATGGTCCTATTGTCTAAGAAGAATCTAATTATATTCAGTATTCGTTCAGTTATGTTTTCTATATGTGATCTGCTATTCCTGACATTTCGATCCGACGGCTTTACAATGTTCTTTTAGTCTTATTTTTAGGGGACAACCGGTCTCACCTTTGTATGGTTTTCCTCATTTGCATGAAATCTCATATACACAGATTTTGTCATGAGACTTTCGGTTTGGGGTTTGACTCGTACTAGGTGTTTTTTGACAGTTGAATCACTCTTGAATATTGTTCTGATATCATATGTACTGCATATTTATTTAATTTTTTGGACAGGCCCTTTATGTATGGTGTGTACGCTGTGGCAAGCTTTCGGATATTGTCCTTTTGTATTTGATCTAGGTTTTCCGTGGGCCTATGTAACGCTCTCAGTGTAGTCATTTCGGTGGGGGTTTATTCTATGATTGTCCAACTCCTGGTATGTGGTTTCATTGCTACATATTGTTCTGACAGTGTTGTAAGCCCCGGATTATTCCTTTTTTTACAATATATAGGTGGTGTAAGCTCATCACATGTAGAAGAAAAGGGAACAACTTCTTATGGGCAGCTGCTTTTCAGACTGATATGCTATTACATATATCGCACACGCACACACACACACAAACGTATTTCAATTATGTACCAGTTATTTGCCCTTATCATGAATTCCAATTTGGCTGACAGGTGGCGTTCTACTTCCTGTTCTGTTACCAACCTATCTCTATCTCTTTCTCATCTGACTATCCATGTGAACGCACGCGTTTTTTCAACATGCCTCGACAGACATGTTATTATTATAAGGTAAGAAAATATAATATGTACTAACGTACTCTCAGTACATCCACACACACATACACAATGAACATACAATGTATGCACTAATGAACTCTTGTAAACACCCACACATGTATACGCAATGAATATTTTACTCCATGTATGCTCGTTCATACACACACACATACACACACACACACGCATGTACACAAATACACTCTGTATTGTTCATAACTTCTGTGTAAATAAATATTTCCTGTATATTTGTAAATATTTAGCTCTGTTTTTCCTTTTAAATGTACTTGATATTCTTGGTTGTTTATTCCAATGTCATTCACTACAATTAGCAACCTTCGACTTACTAGCCTCTAATAAATATTGAACATACAACCTACAGATCAGTAACCCTGTTCCCACAAGTGGTTAATACCGCTCACTACAAACTTCCCTTTGTGGAACGAGGTCAAAATAATTAACAGGGATACAAGGTGGAGAGTCAGGCAACTCAAGGAGACAGCACATATGCTAAAAGAAAGAAAAATTACTAAGCAGACCAAGCCTAGATTTTAATAGCATTTGGGAGCCTCTAATTATAGAACAAATAAATATTGTACACTCTTATAATTTTAGCAACGAAAGGGAGATAATACCCAATTGATTATTATTAGAGTTGCCTCCATTTTGTCAACCATTTTTTTTTCATAAATTCGAAACTAAAACCATAAAATAAATACTAACTCACAAAATATGAAAATATCTACTGTATCAGAAGTCTTTGTCTAACGCAAAGCAACAAAACATTTTGGCTAAAATGTCAAGCAGAGGTTTGTTAGTTACAAGTTGAGTCGAGTAGAGTTTGTTGTCCACAACATGAGATACACGTCGACGTTCTCTATTCGTATGTCTTAAACGCTTCTCCCACTCCTCCCAGTGACTCGCCTTTTATAATATTTCAGGCACACCTAATTTGCATATACAACATGAGACTGCTAGAGATCTACGCGTGTCTGGAAGCTTTAAAAGACAACAGCGCTCCATCTTGGGCCTCTCTTTTTTTCTTTTCTTTTTCTGTCTTTCATTCTGCGAGAAAGATTCTCGCCAGTTTCTGAGGTAGGTCCTTTCTATGTCTATCACATTCCCTAATGATTTCATGATCACAGAAATGACAATGGGGTGGTGATCGCCATCACCGGGTGCTTCTCCGAAGGGGAACGATGCATGCCTCTTTTTCGCTTAAGCTCTCCTGCGGACTGGAGGTTGAAGAATACCGCTTCCACTGGGAGGCTACTGATATCAGAGTCACCTTCTGAGGGAGCTGCTGTGAATCAGAGTGATGTCTCACTAGTCCCTGACTAGGAGTCAGACTCACTCCCATTGTTCACGAGTAGCCGCAATTGTTTTGTTGGCCGTAAGTCCTAAATGTGATGGGGCACATCGTCGACACACACTGCTTGCTTGCTGATCACTTCAGTGATGCGTCCAAGTCCATACTGAGTCATACATTTGCCGCATGGGTTCTTGATCCAGACAATATCACCTTTTTCCAGCTTCCCTCCAGTTACTTTTGTCTCAGGTACTGGGTGCGTTTCTATGCTCTTCACCCTAACGTGATACTTGTACAAAATGTCGGCCGGCACATGTAGAGGGTGATACAGCATCCGTTGTATAAATAAATTGCTTCAGACATCACACAGCCCATTCTGGTGGCCTTAGTTTTGACAGTCCTGTGGTTCCGCTCAATAATCCTATTCTCACTCGGTAAATAGGCACATCGGAACCGCAGATGTACTCCCCAGCCATCGACAAACTTTCTGAATTGTTCACTGGTGAAAGCGATGCCATTGTCAGTTAGTATCTCTGTTGGGGGAGGGGGGGCACGTTTGTGGAAGATGCTGCTTAGCTGATGGATGACTGCTGTCGTATCTTGCAAACCTAGATGGGGCGCAGTCAATGAGCGTCAGGTAATCCTCGCCGTTGTGGTGAGTAACATCTATCGCCAGCCGACTCCAATGGTTCTTTACGTCCAGTTTTCCTTTTTCCCAGCAAACGGATGCCAGGTCAATGGATTGGCAAGCCATGCAGCTCTCAACCACTCTTTTAATGCCTGCTTTTCGTACTTCAGGGTCATCCAACTTAGCAAAAAAAAAAAAAATCATCATTACACATACAACTGAATTTATTTACTTATAAAACTCAATAAATGTCAAAAAAAACAAAAAAAAAAACAAATAAATAATCATAATTACACATGAAATTATTTAAAATTAAAAAAATAATAATAGCGCAACTGAATTTGTTTTACTGTTTTAAATTTTATTTATTTCGTTTCATTTCCGGTTTGTGTTTTTGTATTGTCTCCATAACAAATTGTCTTTGTAAGATTTTTCTCGTCCTACACCATAATCACGTGATTAAAATTTCTCAAGGCTGATAGCAAACTATATTGATGGAGACATCTACTACACGAGTCCCCATTTATTGAATTAAAATAAAATTAAGAAAATTCTAATAACGCAATTTTTATTTATTTATTTTTTACACAAAATTTAAATTTCTGAAATGAAAGAAAGTTGTCAAAATGTATGACTTAAAATGTATAAATAGTTTTGAATAGTCATTATTGGAATAGAGTGACATTGTTTTTTGTTTCCAGAAAACATTTTGTATTTGGTTTTACAAAATCTAAATTTCTGAAAAGAATGAATACTGCCAAAATATATCACTTAAAATTTATAGTTTTGAACAGGCGATTATTGGAATGTGTGTGATTTTTTGTTATCTTGAGAAAACATTTGTTTTATTTAGAAAATCTAAATATGTTCTTCTGAAATTGCATTGTCTCCCCCTGTTCTGCGATCTTCAAAAGTAAAATAAAAAAGTTGTTCTGTGACAATAGTACACAAGTGCCGCTTTTTCTTTATTTTTAATATAGGGCAAATTTTGAACAAGAACCACATGCTTTTCTTCAGATTTCATGCGTAGTACTAAAATATATTACAACAGAAATTTGTTCATCATGTCATAATCTTAAAATAAAATATAATATATATAAAACCATTCGGCGCTTGTTCGGAATAAGACCGAAAGTTGACCAAGAAATTGCATTTCAATTGAAACCAACGGTATCTATTTAATTGCCATGTCGAAACTGGTAACATAAAAAATTACGAAAAGTGCAAAAACTAAGGCAATATTGACAATTGTAGGTCTTATGTCGAAAAGAAATAACATGACTACCAAAATGCCATGTGACTGGTGTATATGTAAAATTCGACCTTGGGAAAAAATGAAGCGAAATACGCTTTAATAGTTTTTCCGTCTTGCTTCAATTTTGACTTATTATTTGTGTTTTATTAAAACAAAAAAAAATCTGAGATTCGACAACTTTTTTCCGACTTAAGTAAACAACATTGCTTTTCGTTGAAATTGACATAAAAATTAAGTAGATAATATGTGTTTTGGCGCTTTTATAGAATTTATTTTCTTTAATAAATAATTTTCTACCAAATCGATTTTCGTAATTTTTGGATAAAATCATCTTCAAAATACGAGGAATACGCAGATACTATTATTTTTATGTGAAATTCAGAATTACGATTTCCGAAATTTCGTCCCAATAGTGTAGAAACGCCTGTGTTTTTAATGTAAATTCAATTTTACGATGTTCGATTTTCGTTCTTATTCCGAACATGCGTCAACCATTTTTATTGCCTAAACAACATTTTATCGCAGTCTATTCCCGACGATGAACTCAACATTTACGGGGAAAACAACATTAAAAAAAAAAAATGAATTCTATTTCAACGATAAAAATTATATTTTGAATTACTTTTCTCTAAGAAGTCCTCTATCCTGCAATATGATAAAGCCGGGTATTTTTTTTTTTTCTTTTTTTAATTTAGTTCATCTTCAGAAGCGTAATAGGCAACTGTGATAGCGGCTAGCAACCTGAGTGGGGAGTTGGGCAGCATGATGCCAAGATGTTGGCATGGAAACAGGTAACCGGGAGGGGATGTCAAAGGTCCGAGGAAAGAATCGAGAATTCACACGATATATAAATAATTAAATATTTGACTTTAATTTTATATATTTTTAAGCATCAAGAATAAAGAAAATAAAGAAACCGCGACATATGGCATAGACCGGTTGAAGTGGGGGGGGTGACATTTTAAAGTAAATACATTCAAAATAAATCAATGGTTAAAAAGAAGAAGAAAAACAATCACACCGACACACCATTCTTACTTTCTTTCTTACCTAAATGTCAAGAGTCAGTTTCACGTTTTTGAAAAGAATAATAAAAACAAGAAAGTGTGTAACGGAACCAGATCCACGTCACTGGACGCGACAAGTGGATTAATAGTTTCTATGAGACCACATGGGAGAAGTAAGAGAAAAACGAATGATTAGGACGAAGTAGGAGGGGGATTTTGTGAATCGGTTCGAATGTGTGTGTGTGTGTGTGTGTGTGTGTGTGTGTGTGTAATGTCAGAGTCTAACAGAGAGAGTGGGGAAGCCATAGTGAGAGTGTGAAGAAAGGGGAAGGGGAGTAGGGATTATGTGAGTTGGTTCGCATGTGTGTGTGTATGCGTATATGTGTTAGAGACTCACATTGTGAGCGCGTCAAATGTCAGTCTTACCGAGAGGAGGGAGGTCATTGTGATGATTTTGAAGAAACGGGAATCTGTTCGAATGTGCGTATGTTTTTGTATGTGTCAAATGTCTGAGTTTTGCGCAAGAGAGGGGGGGGGCATGATCAATGTGAAGGAAAGAAGGAGGAAGTCAGTTCGAATATGTGTGCGTGCCAAATGTCTGAGTCTTGCTGAGAGATACCAAGAATAGGTCGCGGTCGGTGTTTTTTTTTTTTTTTTTTTATTCCTCACCAGAGTGAGTCGGCCACGTGATATCTCTGACCCAGTCCGTGTCATTCTGTTCCCGTATACGGCGCCGATGTTACGTGAAGATTACATGATCGTATATAAAAAAATCAAAATTTCGTTTTTTTTTCCTTTAATTACTACTAACTTTAAAACAACTGCTATATATATATATGTCATCCACATATAGTACTGTTTCGCTGTTTCACAGCTCATCAGTGCTAATGCTGTCCCCTTTTTATTTTATTTACCTACTAAAAAAAAATCCGAGGTTATTTGGGATCGAATGATGAACAGATATAGGAGCTTGTCTTCGCACGGATTGTAAGCCCAAATGTTACAATAATTTTGTAACAAAAGGGTCGTCAACCGAAAGGAAAACAAAACCTTTTCTGTAAATAACAAGTGAACTATGGTGTAGGTAGCGCGAGAAATATCTTGCATGGATTTGGCATAGCATGTAAGAAATAGGGCTACAAAGGAACGACAAACACTTACCTTGGTTACTGAACATCACAGGTTAAAAATATTGCTCAAATTAGTAGGCCCTATTTAGCCTAGTAGAAGATTTCTGCAACTGTCGGTTCGCTGAGTAAAGGTTCATGATTAACAAATGGAAATTCGATAATTCAAGAAAAAAGATCTTAGCTGTTGGTTTACACAATTGTTGCTGACATAGCAATTAACATTCAATTCAACAAATGGAATTCCATAAATTAAGTTCATATCATTCAACAAGAAGAATTGTATTATTGGGGGTAAAACACGCCATAAAGAGTTAAACAAATATATAAACGTGAGCTGCAAATGGTGCATGTTGCTTTTCCAAAGTCCAAATGCTAACTAACTTTAATACAAATTTGGTGGTAAAAATCCGCTTTGTGTTTATCATTCCACAATACAAATTTCTAACACACTTCAGACAGGAGCAAAAAAAAAAAAGAATGTCTAATCATTACTTATTTACCTTTATTCATTTTTAATATTTGCATATTTAATATAGTCTATGTATTTGTGTCTGGTATGATATAATACAAGTTAACATAACAAATCTAGTTTAACCTAGATTAACAAACAATGGGATGTTAATTTTTTTTTTAATCATAGAACATAAGTCAATAGATAATGCAACTTTAGTTGCAATCAGAGAATAAACTAACATGAATTATTCTCTGAACAAGTTGAATAGTTTGTATCATGTTCAGCAACTCCAACACAGTCAAAATGGTATCATTTGTTGTACATATCGCAGTACACCATTGGAGAAGAGCCATCCTTCATAACGGAGCAAGATGAATAGAAAAAAAGGTCCGTGCTCTTCCTCAAATTCTGCAGTAGTTGTGACAGAAGAATTCCTCATTTCTAAAGGGAATACATTTTAAAGAATAGACTTGTTCGGTCCTATCCTTTAATGCAGAAGATGAACGAACCCGGCCATCATTCCCTTGAATAAGATGAATAACCTTACTGAGACTCCAAAAGGATCTTGATTTGTTTGGTATTTTAATCAAAATAATCTCTCCCACAGATAATTTGTCTGGACAATGATTTAACATATTTGAATCACCTTCTCTTAACGAAATAGTCATTTTGAATTGAATCAGCATGTTGATGCCTTTACTGGGAATGCAGACGTGTGCTGCTAAACTACGAGAGTGGCGTCAGAAAGGGAGTAATGTAGCACTGCTAGATTTGAAGAGAGCTTACCTACAGATACGGGTCCATGAGTCACTGTGGCCATTTCAGACAGTAATAATCAAGGGAAAACAATACTGCTTGACATGCATAGGTTTGGGCCTAAACGTAGCATCCTTAATAATGATATTAAAACTGTTTTGATGAAAGATGAGACCACAGTGAAAGTTACTTCAGATCACATTGATGGCATCTACATTAATGAAGACATAATGTCTGCAGATGCAATTCAAATAAAACTGGAATCTTTCCGTTTAATAAGCAAGGACCCTAAGCACTTAAAAAATGGGGCACTTGTGTTGAGCCTTGAGGTCTGGGAGAAATGTAATACTTTATAATGGAAGTGAGGGAGCCCAATTCCAAAGTCACCTAAATGTGTTAACACGGTGCATTACATTTTCTATTTGCGGTAAATTAGTAAGAGACTTACCTGTCTGTGGATGGCTCCAAATGGCAACAGGAGTACTAAAATACTAGCAACTGCAGTCACAAAAGGATGGGATGACATAGTCGATGATGATTCTGTCCAGCAAATGATGGTTGAAAGGTTGACTAAAATATGTAGAAACGAGTCTGCCCAGGGAGAGTGGCATGTATCCAGACACAAATTGAATGCATGGGTTGATGTCAATTCTTTGGCTACAGGCATAGTGTTGGAATGATTGGGTAATGTTTTAGAAGATGTGTGCTAGCTTCGTCCGAAAAATGATGCTCAGCATATCCATTTGGCAGAACTTGACTCCATGTTGAAAGGCCTTAATCTTGCACTGCAGTGGCAGGCCCAGGTCATACACCACCACACTGACTCATTGTGTGTTTACCACTGGTTGACTGACACCTTAATTGAAAAGGCACAAGTTAGTACTAAAGCTGCAAGCAAAATGTTGATATGAAGGAGACTAGTGATGATAAAGCGTCTAGTTGATGAATACAGTTTGCAGGTTGACATTACCTTAGTTTTATCAGAGCAAAATTTGGCTGATAAGATGACTCGAGTGCCAAAGAAATGGACTGATATAATGAGGCAGAGATCTAATCTTTCGCAACTGACATGCACAGGCTTAATGGATCAATTAACACTAGATCATATCCGTGAAATGCATCAGAAGAGTGGACATCCTGGAATTCACTGAATCACACATTTTGTCTGAAGAGTGTGTCCTACAACTACAAAGGCATCGATCAAAGCAACAATACACTCGTGCAAAGTGTCAGCAAATTGATCCAGCACCATCCTGATGGCAAAAAGAGAAGCTTGAGGTGGAGGAAAACTGTTGTCAGATATAACCCATTATGATGGCAAACATTTCTTGACTTTAACAGACTGTGGCCCTATACATTTCACCATATGGCGTCTGTTGGCATGACAAGATACATCGAGCATTTTGCGACAGTTAAGATCCATCTTATTTTAATGTGGTCCCCCCCTTGAAATTTTGACTGATAATGCCTCTACATTTCAATGTCAAGAATTTCAGAAATTCGCAACTGAATAGGGGGTTAGAATGCATTACCAATGTATATATTTTCCTGAAGGTAACGGCATAGCGGAGCGGGGTCACCACACCATCAAAAGAATTGCAGCCAGGACGCAGTGTTCAATTCCAGAAGCTGTTTACTGGTATAATGTGGCACTCAAGGATGATGCAACACCATCAAATGTGCCCGCCAATTGAAATCAGTGGTTAGAGTTGTCGACACACCGTATAAAGTGGGAGATCATGTTTAAGTAAAACCACCAAGTGTTTGGTGCAGTACAAGATTTGGCAGTAGACAAATAGAAAAAATAATAACTCCTCAGACTATGTTGGTCAATGGTGTCCCATGTCATGTGAAAGATGTCCGTCCCTGTTGTGCCTCTTCTACCTCAGAGGACAATGAGGAAGAAAACATTCAATTCAAGGAAGATCCTGATCCTCTACTGCCCCTTTGAATGAGCTCAGAAATACTGCCTATGGAAACAGAAGAGGGAATTGTGGAACATGCCTGTGTTAATGATGGTAGTGATGAAGATGACGGGAACAAAGAAGTGACACCTCCAATTCTACGTAGAAGAATATATATGTCAAAGGCAATCACCATCACTCTGCTAATTATGTGATAGTGATATCAGGAGGGAGCGTAATAGAAATCATCATTCTCGCAAATGACCTCATGTTCGTTTAAAAATGTAAAATGATGGCAGAAAATGTAGAAAAGAAGAAAAGACAAACGTAATTTTGTAGGTCGCTCATTAGTGATCATATGTCATTAATTTGCATATGTACACAATTGGTAAATGTTAAAAGCGACGAATTCTAAAGCATGAGGGTTGAGTTTTTTTGTTGTTTTTTTTGTTGGACAGCTTAGATCGAGAACGAATGGTGGAAGATAATGCTGAATACATGAGGAGTTGTTGCAAGTGGAAGAAAGAAAGGAAAAAAAGGACTTTTGTGCATTGTATCGACAAGAGGACGGTTGTTTGACA
The DNA here is from genome assembly GCF_053919585.1 of Euprymna scolopes. Lineage (NCBI taxonomy): Eukaryota > Metazoa > Mollusca > Cephalopoda > Sepiida > Sepiolidae > Euprymna > Euprymna scolopes. The sequence goes on along the minus strand of NC_136518.1, from coordinate 73,577 downwards.
GTCACATTTTTTGTTCCCTTTTCATTTTATACATAATTCATCAACCTCATGATTATTTATTAACAAACGTGGATTATATCTTGTTTGTAAGAAGTGGTTGGGGGTTAAAATATCAATTCCCTTATTTGATTTTGTAACTTATGTGAGTGGCTGATTATTAACCGCTCTTTGTACATCAGAGAGAATCGTCAGGAAATCAAAGTAATCTACCTTTTTTCTTCCTATGAGCTTTTTTAAGCATTATTTGATGGTTTGAATAATTCTTTCCCAGGCGCCCTCATGCCAAGGAGAATACAGAGAAATTGTGTTGGGAATGATAGATGTTGATTCAAATTTCTCCCTTAATTTGTCAGAAATAAAAACTTTAGACAACATGCTAGAGACTAAAAAAGTTCTAGCATTGTCAGAATAAAGATGGGTGGGTATCTCCAAAAAATGAGTAAACCCAATGAAGGCCAACAAGAATCAAAGAGTATCCTAGTCTGGCAATAACGACAGCCACAGACTCATGCATATAAATAACAATATATACATTTTTTAATCATCATCCAAAAATGTCCGGTAAAATCAACACTCACTTGATGGAAAGGAATAAAATTCACTCTATGAACAAGCAACTGAGAGCCTAAATTTATTTTAATACAAAACTTTTTCATTTACAACTTGTGGAACAAATCCTCTAAGAAGGATATATATATATATATATATATATATATATATAGGATATAACCTGCCCCTGCTTGTAAAAAAAAAAGATTAGGACAGAAATCAACAAGTTTTTTTTGTTTTTTTTTACAAAGTAAATCTGAACACCCTCCTCCACATTTTTCTCTTTCAATCTAGGCAAACGACAAGTCAATGGCATGTTCTCCTTTATGTAATGATATATTAGGTGATAAGAACAATTTTTGTGTAAGCGGCTTATATTCCTGGTTTCATTACTTTTGTACCAGTAGTGTTACAAACAACAATAGCCACCATTATAATTTAACTTCCTTTCTGGCTTGTCCAATGAGAGACAATTTCTCATGAACTGAGTACACAAGAAGAGATAATAAAAGAGAGTGCTGGCTAGATTCTTTCTATTTTTTACCCACAACATGAGAATGACAACAACTCATCATATTACTGGCACCAACTCCAAAATCTCTCTTGGGATGCAGCTAAAACCTTCCAAAAGCTCTGTCCATGGATTCGACTTTGACAAGAAGATACAAGGATGTATCATAGAAACTGCTAAGACACATGAAGTACATAATGTAGCAGACGTACACATATAAACACAGCCTGAATTCCACATATGTACAGGGTGGCCCATAAGTCACTTTACAGTTTGAAAATCAAATAACTTTTTCTTAAATAAATGTATTTAATTAATTCTTTTTTTATTACACAGTTTATAGTGTGGAAATTTGTTCTGACTTAATTACGGAAGATAATGTCTCTTAAGTAGCCTTCATTCTCTGCTTTGCAAAGTCGAGCTTTTTCTAAGCTATTCTTTATGACAGTTCTTAACATTGGAAGTTGAAGAGAAAGAATTTCCTGCGTATGTTTGCCTTAAGTTCTTGGATGCTTCGAGGTTTATTTGCATACCCTTTGTTTTTAAGATATCCCCAAAGCCAAAAGTCTAGTTCTGTCAAATTAGATGAACGTGGAGGCCATTCAAAATCGAAATTTCAAGAGATTTTTCGATCCTGAAACATCACAGTTAACAACTACATTGTTGCTCTAGCTGTATATGCAGTTGCTTCATTTTGTTTGCCACCAATACCCTGGCATGTTTATTAACTGAGGTTGAACAAATTCAATAGCATATCTTTTAAGAGGATATTGAACATTGAAATGGCGCATATAAAATCTTTGCATTGCAACAATTGACTGTCCATTTTCAAAGTGAAATTCAATTATCCTCACTTCTGTTGTAAACTTATCTATACAAAAAATTTCCAAAGATTCTATTCTATAATTCTGAAAAGAGAAATAAAATATATTAATAGAAAAAAAGTTATTGAATTTTTAAAATGTAAAGTGACTTATCGGCCACCCTGTATATGGACAAACATTCCTCTTATATGAACATTTTTCCTTTCCTTACAAACAGGATATTCATCCTTCCTTCATATTTTTTATTTTTATTTTTTCAATCCAAACAAGACACAGTACCACTTGGATCTTCTAACCTTTCTTTTGTTTTCTTCCATACTTATGGGTGTATTCCTTTACTAACACTTCTCTTTTTCATTATCCTTTTATTTACAAAGACAACTTAAAGTTGTTTTAAATGTTACAATGAAACTTTGCCTTTCATTTCTACACTCTTTTCAGCCCATGCTTTGTGTTAACAAAACTGTTGAATAAAATGGATTTAAATTGGAGAGAAGTTTATCCTTTTAACCAAAAACTTGGTGACTCTTTTCTTCAATTCACACAACACCAGTAAGATGGATAGATGCAGTAACCCTACAACAACAATAGTGACCTTCAACAAGCTTCTTCTTCAAATTTACAAGTTTATTAGCTCTGAATCTTTAATTTTTAAGATCCATTTTTTCCCACAGTAAATGAGATACTATCCTGCAGTCAAAGTTGACCTCATTAAGTCATTAAAACGTGCACCTGCCAAATCTAAGTAATTAAATAAATTCAAACGTGTTTCTGTTAGTATCTTGCGGTGGGTCAATGATTAAAGTCGTACACTTTTTTTCACACTTTAATTTCCAACTTCGCCTCAAGGGTTCGGGTTCGATCCTCATACTCACCTACCGAAACATTTTTTTTATATTAACCCCCCCCCCCTCGGAGTTTTGATTTACCCAAAACCACACACACCTTCACATCTCTTTTTTTACTTCGCTTATTCTTAGGTTTTCATTAACAACCACACACACCGCCAAACACTCGGGCAATGCCGGGTACCCCCCCCCTGCTAGTCTATATATATAAAAGCGAAAATGTGTGTTTGTATATACGTGTATTTGTATATACGTGTGTTTGTATGTCTCGCAAAAACCTTTGACACGGGTCACGGATTTTCACGAGATTGGTATCATTTTAAAGTTTCAACCTTCGCCCGACAAATATCGAAAAATTGGCCAAAAACATTCATTTCTTCACCCTAAAATCATCAGTTTTCTACAGGGAGGGGTCAGCAAAAACCGTCCTCTCATGACAAGTTCACTTCTACGCATGGGTAAATGACGTCGGAACATGATTTAGTTTAAATATTTAAAAAAAAAACATCCAATTTCGTCAACGTCATCTTAGCTCAGTTGCTTAGAGAGTGGCCTCATTATCTAAAGGTTTTGGGTTCAAATCCTGGTGTGAGATGTCTTTTTTGTTTTGATGTTTTAAATTTTAATATTGGAACAGGGTTATTTAAGCCAGTGTTTTTTTTTTTGGTTTTTATTTTTCAGATTTTTTAAAGAAGTTTTAACGTTCATTTTTCTGTTTTATTTTTCCATCACATTCGCGTTTTCTTTTTTTGTTTCCCCGATTTTTGCATTTAACATCGTTCATTTGCCTTATGTTAGATTTTTTTGGGTGTTTTTTTCGATTTTTTTAAGTTTTAACATTTTAATATTTAAAAATATTTACTTCGCTTATTCTTATTCAAGCCCGAGCACACACACCTCTAAACACCCGGGCAATGCCGGGTACCCCCGCTAGTAAATAATAAATCTTACAATTAATAAACACATGTGAAAATTAAATTGGTAAGTAGAAAATTAAATTTTCTTTGCAATTGTTAACAATTATTTGAAGCTTATTTGTTTTTTATTTCACTCTTTTTAATGCATATTTGTTGCAAGTAGTTTGAAAATTAGTTCCAAGCAATTTATTTTGGTTAGTCAAAAGTAAGTAATGATGTGTCAGCCATGTTATTTCTTCTGAAAGTTGTTTATTTAAGGTTTATGTGGCCACCAGTATCATTTACTTGTTTACATTTTTTTAAATTAAATATTACATTTCATAAGCAATTATGGCACACAGCAGACAGCAGAAGATAAACCAATATTAATTGAAATAAAATTTTTACAACTAATTTCCTGACTGTATTTCTTTTAAAATCATTTATGTTGCCAATAGTAATGTTTGCATAGACTTAAATGGCTGACATATGTTTCCATTGCGACATTTCAAAATTAAAAGAGAGATAGAGGGAGAGATAAGGAGAGAACAGGAAGGGGCAAGTCTAAATTTTATAAACACTATATGATATTTTGATTTACTTGGCTTGAAAAAACAAAATTATTCCACTTATCATGATCTTTGGTCAGTCTTTCAGTTGTCAAAAGCTGTATGGCAATCTCAACTCTTATCTGGTCCATACATTTTTTTGGTGGTTGTCCCCTTGAGTTTTCTTGAATTAAATCTTCCCGATATGATTTCTTTACATTAATCTAGTTTTTTTTTAATAACACTTGATGGATCTGTTAATATAAAATCACTTTTTGATATCTGCATTTTTTTGTCTCTCTCGTTAAGTTATACTAAGGACAAAGACATTGAGTTTCCTTTCATGCTCTACCAGCATAGTTTGTTGCATAGGCCAGTCACTGGTGATTGGTATTACAACTAAGTAAAGAGACACAGACATAAAATATGGAAATGGCAAAGAAGGAAAAACAAATTTGTATCTCCATCAAAATATAAGGTAGCGTTTATTTAAAAATAAATAAATATGTGACTGCTAAGAAGAGTTCATGATATAGTGAGTCGACAAGAAAGATGATGTATCCTTACCATAAGCCAGTGATGATGGTTATCCTGGCTGAAGAGTCCTTTTGTTTTTATGCTGGGAGTTGTTGCTTTTGGCATAGTTGGACTGAGAACAAGCTGCAAATGATGATGATGATGATGATGATGATGATGATGTTTGGATCAGTTGATAGCTGTTGTAGTTGCTGTGATGATAGTGATGATTGTAATTGGTATAGATGTGCTGCATCAAGATGACAAGAAAGTTCTTGCAGGTTTCTAATTTATAAATTCAGATGAACATATCTCGGCTCAAACAAAAATTTATTGATCAAAATAAGCACCATCAGAATTAACACACTTTTGCCAACGCAAAACAAGTGTATTTATGCTAGTAACATAAAAATCTTGTGTTCTGATTGCGATGAAAACGTTTTTGATATCGCTTAAGTTTTTGAAGCATTTCTCATGCAAAAAGAGTAGGTAAGAGGTCTGGAGAGTATGGCAGATGAGGCAGAGTTTCATAACTCAATTCTTTCAACTTCTGTAGAGTTGGTTTAGTAATGTGCGGTCGAGCATTGTCTTGGAGGAGAATTAAGCCTTTTCTGTTGATAAATGCTGGGTGTTGTTGTCGAAGTTTCTGATGCATTTCATTCATTTGTTGACAGTACTTCCCCTTCATAATAATTTTCCCTGCATTCAAAAAACTAATGGATGAGACCAGTTGCAGACGACCAAACAGTCAGCATGACCTTCTTTTGGTGCAACTCTGGCTTTGGGAAGTGTTGTGGAACTTCACCGGTGTCTAACCACTGAGTTGAGTATTGCCGGTTGTCATAAAGAACCCACTTTTGTCACAACCTGGTCGAGAAATGACACTTCATTTATAAAAAAAAAAGTTACAACCCATTGACCATTAACAACCAAAGTTGATTGCTTTATGCCAAATTGATGGTTTAATATGGTGTGCTTATTTTTTTGTCTTAGATACTAATCCTTAATAATTCCTAACTATGCATTGAATGGATACAACTATAAAGTGGATATCTATTTCACCAATTTTTCTTTCAATGTAAAGTTGAAATGTTATTATTTTTTTTTTTTGATGCTTGTACAAATCGGTCTCCATGGTGGACGATATTGGCTTAGTAAAATTCGGTAATGACTTACAACAGTGAAATACAATCACTTTAAATAAAACTCGGATTTTTGAAATGAAAAAAGAAAAAGTACTACAAATTTATTAACATAGTTTTTTTTTCTCTTTTCTTTGTGCTGATGTTTTTTTATAGATCTAAAATAGTTCATATTATAGTTAGCTGGGAAGGAACCCCATGGTATTGTGATCCACAGACAGTTCTTGGAAAGAAACTTTTTTCATGAAAGTTCCGCTTAGTTTTAGGTACATAGAGGAAGAAATAAAAATTATTAACAAAGGTTGTAGCTAGACAAGTTTTGTGAATGTTTTACATGGGGGGTACCAGAGATTGGAGCTCAGTTGAGCACCTAACATGAAAATAATGGTAGAGTAGAGAAAGGCTAGCAAACTCAGCGATTGTCTAGAATTTCAAAATGAGAGAAAAAAGGGAGTGAAAACAGTCATGAAGTAACGTAACAAAAGTTATTTTTCTACCTACCTACCGAAATTTATTTTGTTTTAAAGCGCTTTTATTTACATTTTTATCATTGCATTTGGGGGCCTTGTAAATCCAATAAGTTAAAAAGAGTGAGAAATTCTACTTCATGCGAAACTTTGATATTGTAGATTTAACTAAAAAATCAGAAAATGAAACAAAAATACAACTAATAACTGTTACCAATCGGTCAAAAATTTAATGTATATTTTACTAGCTGTCTATTTGTTTAATTTTAAGTTGTTAAATCTATGATATTGAGGTTTTACATTGAGTAAAATCCAGTGTTATCTTTAATTTGTTGGATTTAAAAGGCTCAAAGACAATGATGGAAAATATAAAGAAAAGTGCTTCAAATATTTTAAAACACAAATTTAGACAGTTAAGTAGCAAAGTGACTTTTTTCGCCTTTGGTTACATTTATTTGGGGGTTTTTTTTCACTCTTTTTTTCTGTTGGAAATTCTAGACAATCTCTGCACTCTTTTCCATGAGTAAGTGAATATAGAGATGAGAAGAGGACATCTCCCACTAGATTCCAAAGTCGATTTTGTACTCTGTCAATGGTAAGAAAGGATACTCAGAGTTGTACATCCCCAAATGTGTCAACAGAACCCAATCTTAGAACATATTTGACTCTTATACCTAAGAAAGTACTAGAACCAGATGATGAATAACTGGCTCTGAAATAGTTTAGTAACACCATTGAGAAGGTCCAGAAGATAAGGTTGAAGGAAAGACCCCCCCCTCCACTGTCAAAAGTAAGAACTACAAGATCTACCAAGGCAGCAATAAAAAAATTAATGCTGAATTATGCTGTGATAATGATAGACATCATTTTAAACTCTCGACTCCAAGTTGAAGAGCCATTGCTTAAAATGACAAGGTACTACAATAAGACTGACTGGGATGCCATTAGAGATCACATCAGCAATGCCTCATGAGGAAATATCTTTTTTCTTCCTGCAGAACAGTGCGCAAATTAGACCACTGAATGGTTCAAAGCAGCAATTGAAGCACATGTTCCCATCCGGAAGTTCTTTAACAAACCCCACTCTCCCTAAAGGTTTACTTCTACTTGTACAGCTGCCATTGCTCAGAGGCAACATGCATACTGCAGATTTATCCAGCGTAAGTTCAGTACAAACAAACAAAAATTTATAGAAGTAACAGTAAGAAAGAAGTAGCGACAGCTAAGAGAGAATATACCAAAACCACCAGAAAATGCATTGAAGCACAGAAATTAGGAACTCATGATTTCTGGAAAATCCATAACAGTGTAGAAAATAATGGGCAATCAACAATTCCCTCACTATCTAACAATCATGAGGTTGTTTGCACAGCAACCGAGAAAGCTAACGTATTGCTCATCAGTTTACCTCAAACTCTACTTTGGACCCAGCAAACCACTTCCTCCCTGATTTTCCTTTGCAGACAGAAACCACACTAGATGATCTAAAAATCACCCCTTCTCAAGTAACTGATACCATAAAAAACCTAGACACCTCAAAAGCATGTGAACCTGATCTCATTCCGGCTGTACTACTAAAAAAATGCTCTGCTAAGATTGCTTCAGTTCTCTCCAAATTTTTCAACAACTGCCTTAACGAATCTTGCTTCCCTGACTCTTGGAAAATTGCTTCTGTGGTACAAGTTTATAAGAATTCTGGCAAAAGAACTGACCCATAAGCCTCCTACCGCTTTTTGTCAAAATTTTGGAGTCTATAATTAATTAAACGCTAGTCCACCACCTTACAGTTGTTAAACTTCTGTCCGACCATTAATATGAATTTAGGCAAACCCGCTCTACTGCAGATATCCTAACTGTAATATCTGAACATATATGCCATGCACAGGATAAGGCAGGGGAGGAGAAGGCAGTAGCCTTAGATATATCTAAGGCTTCTGACAGGGTATGGCACAATGGTTTTCTCATAAAAATTAGATCCTATGGTATTACTGAACGAATACTTAACATAATTAAATCCTTCTTAAATAAAAGAAGAATTCATGTTGTTCACGATGGTTGTACGTCTAAACAATATGATATAAATGTGGGTGTACCTCAAGGATCAATCCTTGGCCCTTTATTATTCTTGATATTTATAAATGATAAAATATAGTCTCTAAGATGGGTATATTTGCTGATAACACCACGCTCTATAACAGGCATGAGGGAAAAATGAATGAACACATATATCCAAGACAATGGTAGAAACCCTAAAGGAAGATCTCAAGTCTGCAGTGGAATGAGGACAAAAATGTTACCAAGACTAAGCTCATTTCCTTTAATAATTACAAGAAACCTTCTCAACTACCAATAGGTATGGCTAAAGATATATTACCTAAAAGCACTTTGTTCAAACTCCTTGGCTTAACGTTTACAAGGAACATGAGTTGGAACAGGTACATTGAGAGCATTGCCAAGGCTGCTGCTAAGAAGGTGGACTCTCTCTACTATGCTAGAAAGTTACTTACACCTGAAAACATCCTGTACCTCTACAAGGCCACCATTCAGCCATGTAAGGAGTATTGTTGTCACATTTGGGCTAATGCATCTGCTACTAGTCTCTTTCTCTCCTGGACATAGTTCAAAAGAGTCTCCAACTTTCAGCTAAGCTCCAACCTCTGTCCCTGTGACGAAATATTGCATCCATCTGCCTGTTTTACAAGTATTTTAATGGTAGATGTTCCAACGACCTACAAGAACTTGTACTCTCTCGATGTAAATACCCCCAACAAACCCAACAAGCAGCAAAGTCCCACCCCTACTCAATAGAAATCCTTAGATGTAAGAAAGCCTTCTACTCTAATAGTTTCTTCCTCAGAACTGCTAGACTTTGGAATTCCCTTCCGGGTTCTTGCTTCCTCAACTGTACTGACATGCAGAAGTTCAAGTATAATGTGAACAGACATTTTGCTGTTCAATTCCCTACATAGTATCCCTGCAACTTAGGTCCCTGATAGTAGCTTCCTACATCTAAGTAGCCCTATGCCTTGTTTGGGGTGAAAATGTAAATACAAAAAAAAAATGAATTAATATTACTATCAAAATAGAAGGTGGAACGATAAAGTTGTCGCCCTAAAGAAAACAAAACTACAGCTTTATTTTAAAACTTATTGCAAAAATCAATTCAGGTAACTTGATTATGTAGTAGAGCTGACATCTATTCAATGTAGCTGCCTTCAGTCTCAATCACCGCCTTGATACAGGTCCGGAACTGGGAGCATGTTTTTTCCACAAGCGCTGGTAGGAGCTCGGTGGATAGTGGTGATCAGGCTGGTATTAATGTTGTGACATGTTGGTGATGTTCTCAACGTATGACTAAACTAAGTTGTCCAGTGAGTTCAGGTCAGAGGAGGAGTGGAGACAGTGAGAGAAGGGTACAAAGGTAGCACTCATTCTGAAACTAAGTCAGGGTCTCTTTGGACTTGTGGGCTGGTGCTGAGTCCTGCTACCACACCCAGTGTCTGCCAGTGGCCACCAGAGTGCACCAGGGGATCACCACACATTTCAGTACATCCAGGTACACTTTGATGTTGACTTTCAAGCCGACTTCGAAAATGTGAGGTGGCATGATGTGGCCCTCACTTGAAACCATACCAAAGACCATAACCATGGCCAGAAACTTTGTTTTCATCACCCTGGGCACATCCCTGTTATTCGTGGCAATCCAGCAATACATTTTGAGGGTGCTGGCAATGGTTATGTTGTTATAGCTGGACTGGTAGAGCATGAGTTGTACAGCGATGCATCTTCATCACAATCTCGCTTGTTGAACATGGTGTCACTTTTAGACATGATAGAAGGCTCCTATCGCTCTTGGGATTTGTACACAACTGGCCAACTAGTAGATGGTTTGCAACAAAAAAGAAAACCAGTTTTCATGAAATCGAAATGGAATCATGACATCTTTTCTAAGACGACAATTTTATCGTTTCACGCTGTATTTGTCCCATTTAATGCATCCCTCATGAAGCTAAACCAGATTTCATATGCTGCAAGATCCTACATTGTCAAACAAATAGTCACTCAATTCCAAAAGCAATCAAAGTTGTGAACACAAAACAAGACACTATGTTTAGAAATTCCAAAATCCATTGAACCTTGGTAGAAAGAAATTATGTCAAATTAAAGAATTTCTTGTCACTTCTACAGTGCAAAGATGGCTAAAGAATATCATCTGCAGGCTCAGTTTAAAATATGAGTAGAAACAAACAAGCAGCAAAGTGGATCTTAGATGTGGCTGAAAGCAAAGCAGAAATGCCAGAAACACAGATAACTGGAATGATAAAAACAAGAGGTCAAAATATTAATTCCAGAATTACAAAAAGCCTGATATATACATCCTAGCTAATTTCTGGCTTAAACAACTTACAAAACTTCATAGTAATTATAGTAGTTGCTCCACCAAACTGTTGAGGGATGAAGGAGCCACACCAGCAAAGGTGATACAACCCTCATACTCAAAATGAATGAAACACAACATCCTAGTAAATACAAACCCATCAGGTGTCTCATTATCACCTACAAGCTCTCCACTGTTCTTTGGGGCATACCTGGAAAAAAAAAAAAAACAAGCAGGGTGCAGGAAGGAGCGTTTAAACCCCAAGGACCAGTTGTTGATTAATAAGACAATTCTTGAGGATTGTAGGAAGAGACAGAGGAACTTAAACATGGCTTGATTTAATGACTAAAGGGCATATGATAGCATGCAACACATGTGGCACTTTACATAAAGACATGGCAAACAATCATGTCATTAAGCCACACTAATGGAACAATAATATCATGACATCAACATCCAAAGAGGAATCTTACAAAGGAATAGCTTATCTTCTTTACTCTTCTGGCTGACGATAGATTTACTAAGTAAAATACTGAATAAAAGCCAAGTGTCTACAATCTGAGCCAGGGCTGCTAACAAGACCTGAACAAAAGAGTCAAACAAATATGGCAGAAAGCTGAAAGCTTAACTGGCCTACAGCCAGACTTAAGTGGGTGATTTCATTTCGCTTTCTGCTATGACATGATGGTTGACATTGCTAAATTTGAATGCTGGAGAAAGCCAAACGTTCATTTTTGCACCTGCAAGAACTCATTCACTTAACTATCCATTTCTGCAAGTCAACTTTTTGATTAACATCGCTAAATTTGAACGCTTTTCACTTCCTGTCGCGTCAGGGCCAAGTGGTTAGATGTCAGGTTTTCTTTCATTTTCTTTTCTGCCTTTGCGTCACAGGTTCGAACATGCCTGTCTACTACCACTTTTTTTTTTTTGCTCAACACACACCTACAAACACTCAGGCAACGCCGGCCACCCCACTAGTGTAAAACAGATGTGATGTTAAACTGAATATGATGTCATTGTTTGACAGATTAGTCAGAAAGTTAGTTTTTAATGTGGGGAAATCCTTGCAGAGAAGCAAGTAAGCAGGGACAATTTCTGCATAGCCTCAAAATCAAATTCCATCTCCAAAAATTTATATATAAAAAATAAATTCATCCTGAAAAATTTATAAATAAAAAAATCCATACTCAAAAAATTATATTAAAAAATCTGTCCTCTCCTCAAAATTACATAATAAATTAATCCCCTCAAAATTATATAATAAATTAATCACCCTCATAATTATATAAAAAATCCATCCCTTCAAAATTATATAAAAAAAATCCATCCTCTCAAAATTATATAAAAAAATCCATCCCCTCAAAATTATATAAAAAAATCCATCCCCTCAAAATTATATAAAAAAATCCATCCCCTCCAAATTATATAAAAAAATCCATCCTCTCAAAATTATATAAAAAATCCATCCCCTCAAAATTATATAAAAAAATCCATCCCCTCAAAACTTTATATAAAAATTCATCCCAAAAGTTTATAAAAAATCTATCCTCCAAAATTTATATATAAAAAATTATATTAAAAAAAAAAAACCCATCTAAAAATATTTATATATAAAAAAATGTATTCCCCAAATATTTCTATATAAAAAAAAAAATGACATCTGTAAATGGTTATTTTTTTAGTCATCAATAAAATAAAATAAAAACAAGGAAAAATAACTTAACTTTTATTTTCTTATATTGATTAATTTATAACAAGTAAAAAAAGTTGTTGGGTCATAACAATCAGTTACTTTTTTCCAAGAGTTTGGCCAGAACCAGAAAAGGTTTCAAATTTATTTTTCATATCCTGCAATGAAACAAGAATAAATAAAAGAAATAATCAATATTCATCACAAGAACAATTATTGAAACAATCAAATACAAAAGTTGGGCTCATTTCTTGCACAAACGGTAATGTCAAAACATGTTATTTCAAGTATACATGATGAAAGCACCCTATTTGTTTTATATGTGATGTCAGTATTAAAGTTAATTAATTGGCATAATGCTGAGTAAAATGATACTTTGTTAATTAACTATACTTTTTATTATTTTTTTTATTCAACAATTGTTTTGAATTTAATATTACAAATATTTTAAGAATATGGTTTTATTCTGTGGATAAATGCAAGTCAATGGAATTCAGAAATTCTAATGATGGTGGGTTTTCTTTTTTTGATTATGATGACAGGACATTTGTTTATGCACAACTTTTGTGTTCCTTTTTTGGTTTATTATTTGGAGGAACTGACTTGATTTTCAATAAATTGCAATCCATTTATAAATCATAAGTTAAAAGCAAAGCTTCCTCTCATGCATACGTACACACACACAATCACCCAAATTAATTTTGTTTCTATTTTTTTGTATAGGTCAAATTTAAAAAAAATTAAGATGGATAGTAGAAAGTGTAACTTAGGTTTATTATTAGCAGCCTCATAATTCTCACTTCCCTTTTTGTCCTTTAGTCCACACATTTCATGAGCAATGTTTTGGACAAAGAGGGAAGAATTACTGTCTATCCATTTAACACATATTATTGGTTAATTTTGATATCGAAGTGGAATTTTTTTAGCTCCTTACATCAATGCATGCCTTATCTGGGGTGATTTTTATTTAAAAAAAAATGTATAAAAATTACCAAAATATTAATATGTATGCATTCTCTATAAATAAATGAGAAAGCGTTTGCGTTTACAACAATGAAATGTTTGAATTAAAACTTTTATTTCAAGTAGTGAACTGATGAAGTTATCTAGTAGTTAAATAAAACATATGAAAACTGTTTTGTACAATTTATGAGGCCTTCATGCCTGTTATTTATTACTGATTTTGTATACTAAGACAAAGATATTTTCTTTTCCAACCACTATTTCCACAACTCATAGAACCCTTCTCAAAAGTCTAACATACAAAGTCCTTGGCTTCACATGTATCATAAATTGGAATACATATGCTGCCAATTTCTGCTTCAAGTATTTTAGCAAACTTTGCGAAACAATAGTGAGCATCTAGTATTTAATACTATTGTTTCACATGACTGTACTAGCATAATCAAGTCATCCCTAGAATGACATTAATGCTAACTGTAGTGCTTTCAGCAAATCCTTTGACCTGGTGTGTGTTTGGGCACATCAAGTCAGAGGATTGAGCATGGAGTTTATACTAGAGATGAATCAATTATGCTGGCATGGGTATATGGAACAGTCATCCTACTGGATAAAATGTTGCAGAAGCATGGATGTGTTAAATTGCAGGAAGCTTGGCCGGACAAAAAAAACATGGGAGCAGGTGGCTACACATAGTGGAATTTGGAGGCAACTGAATCACAAGAACTGAAAAGTGTGCTTGCATAATATAAAAAAAAAACATCCCAACCCTTGATTAGGGAAAAGTGACATTAAATGAATAGAAGAATAAGATATAGGATAGCTTATGTTTTACAAGAAAGTTATGATACTGAAATCGAGATTGATATAAAAGTTAAACAAATATTTTTTATTGCGAATGGATTTATTTACTTCAATGGCAAATGGAAACTTTGCGAGTTAATTATTAGTTCAATACAAAAAAAAATTTTTTTTAAACTTTTACTTACCCCAAACAAGGCACATTGCTACTGAGACATAAGGGGTAACTGAGAATTAGTGTCCATATTAAAAGGAGCATTATAAATGGGGAGTTTTGCAGCAAGATGCTTTATCACATATTTAACCTTTTGCATTTTGGTACAATCAGAGGAGCAGGGAGAGAGTTTCAAAACCAAGCAGTTCGAGGCAAGGAGTGATTAGAGTAGAAAGCCTTCTGACATATGAGAACCTCTACAGTGAAAGGGTAGGATTTTGCTTCTTATTAAGTCAGTCAGTAATATTTATATTGAGAGGTCACCAGTGCAACATTCTGTTTAAGTACATGTAAAACAAGCACAGGGATACAACATTATGGTGATGGTACACGAGTTGGAGCTTGGTAGACAGTGTGGAATCTATTAGATAAGAGGCGCTTTTTTTTTTCTATGTTTAAGAGGGAGAGACTAGTGGTTAGTGCACCAGCTCAGATGTAACAACAATACTTCATGCATGAACGAATGATGGTTTTGTAGAGATATAGGATATAGGTTTCTATCATGATAGGAGCCCATCTCCTTTGCAGCAGACTTGTTTTTTTCTTTTTTGTTTTCCAGTTATGATGTCTGTTGTGGAACAGGCTTGCCTAAATCCATATTGTTGGTCAGTCAGAAGTTTAGCATCTGTAAGATGATGAACTAGAGCTTGGTTAATTATGGACTCAAATATTTTGGCAAAAAGTGGGAGGAGGTTAATGGGGCAGTAATTTACTGGGTCAGTTCTTTCGACAGAATTCTTGAAAACTAGTACCACAGAAGCAGTTTTCCAGCAGGCAGGAAAGCAAGATTCATTAAGGCATTTGTTGTAAAGTTTAGAGAAGATTGGAGCTACTTTGGCGGAGCACGTTTTTAATAGCACAGCCGGGATGAGATCAGGTCCACATGCTTTTGAAGTGTCAAGATTTTTTATGATAGCATGCACCTGAGAAGGGGTGAGTTTCAGATCGTCTAGTGTGGCGTCTGTCCGCAAAGGAAAGTCCGGGAAAGGGTGGTTAGCCGGGTTCAGCGTGGAGTTGGAAGCAAACTGACTGGCAAGCATGTTAGCCTTCTTGGTTGCTGAGAAAACAACCTCATGATTGTTGGATAGTGCGGAAATTGTTGATTGCCCATTATTTACTACACTGTTGTAGATTTATCAGAAGTCACAGGTTCCTAATTTCTGTGCTTCGATGCATTTTTTGGTGATTTCAGTAAATTCTCTCTTAGCTGTCGCTATTTTTTTCTTAGTTACTTCTGGCTTCTATATACTTCTGTCTGTTTGAACTGGATTTATGTCAGTTAAATCTGCAGTACGCATGCTGCCTTTGTGCGATGGCAGCTGCATATTTTGAAGTAAATCATTGGGGAGAGTGGGGCTTGCTATAAAATTTGTTCATGTGAACATATGCTTCAATTGCTGTTTTGAACCATTCAGTGGTCTCATTGCGCACTGTTCAGCAGGAAGTGAAAAGATATTTCGCCATGGGGTGTTTCTGATGAGATCCTGATGGCTTCCTAGTCAGCGTTTTTATAATATCTTGTTGTTTTGAGCAATAGCTCTTCCGTTTTGGCTCTAGAGTTTAGGGCAATTTCAACTATTATCACTACATGATCAGCATTTCCAAGTGGGCTGTGGGCATTCGTAACACAATCATCAGGAACTGTGGTTAGAAACAGATCTAAAAGTGATGCGTGTTGTTCTTGCTGGTCAGGGAAACGGGTTGGAAACATAACCATCTGTGATAGGGAATGAGTTATAGAGAAGCTATGTGTTGTGGTACCAGCTGCGTTTGTGTAAGTAGAAAATCCAAGGCAGCAGTTGTGGTGGACATTGAAGTCTCCAAATACATGCACTTGTGCGCAAGTGTGGAGGGAAAGTGCTGTATCTATGCTGTCAGAGACTTGGCAATATCTTTATGCATTTGTTCCAATTAAAGTTACCCCTGAATACTAAGCTGAGAAGATTGAATGATTGATTTTCAGGCAGGGTGCTATTAGCCATGGCAATCAGTGGTTGAAAAAGTTTCTTATAATTGATAAAGGAAAGGAGTTTTGATTTAGTATCATTAAATATTACTATCTATTTACTTCTTTTTTGGTAGGGATTGTACATTATTTAAAAGACATTACAATATCTGATTAGTTGTGATGAGAGGCAAGATTTTCTGTATCATTGTGATTGGAAGGGAATAGCCACAATTTTTTTCTTTCATCATTCCATTCACTTTAACATCCATTTTTTCATGTTCACATGTGCTAGATGACTTTTATAACTGACTTCTAAACTAATCTGTCATCTAAGATATGTTTAAAACTTACAATACACACCCATTGTATCATTTTTATATAATTTCTGTACATATAACGCATGTCCTCAAACCCTCACTGGCCAGGTTACATTTTCGTACATCACACTGCATACACATACCTGGTAGATTCTTCTCTTAGTTGACAATGCTCTGTTGATTAATTACGGCAAAAGTTCTCTGAACTTACTCTATCTTGTGATCACACGAAAATCATCTCTTCCCTTCCTTTTAAAAATGAAATTAAATTATTTGCTGTATTTTTCAACAGAATGTTACATTTTAAATGGACTTAATATCAAAACAAAACCATTTTTCATTTCTTCCAAGTAAGCATCATTGAGAGACAATTTTGTCTGCAACAATTCTGTGGACATTATGTTTCAGAAGTTTTGAGATGAGGATCGATTATTTGGACTACTATTCTCATCTTGGATGTTATTCTGACAACATTTGGGCCAACATAACCTCAAATCTTCAAGTGTGTTTTACCGAACTACGAACAGAACTATTTATTTAAGTAATAAGAGTAGTCAGCTCTCATTCTGTCAGACATCATAGATAGAACCTTTAAGTAATTTGTAATTGTATTCTTTGTATCTTGTATCGTAATTATATCGCCTATACTGAGGATCGAACCTTCAACTTCCAAAAGCCTATCACTTAGAACTTATTATTTAGCACATTTATTCATTGTACTACGAGTCCTTGAAGACGTAAATTTTCATTGTAAATAATTAGTTAAATCAAACATGAATAAGATATTAAGAATTTGAATAATAAATACTTTAATTAAAGTCTCTGGATTTGGTATTAAATAATCAAAAAATTATTTAATTAAAGAAAAAAAAATATATATTTTTCTTATTTATATACTTCCATTTACCTTAAAGCAAGGGGTGACACACATGCAAAGAAAGGGGCTCCCTCTGCCGCTAGAAAACCTTTTGCACCTGTCAATATCCTATATCTCCAGAAGGCCACCATTCACATGCTTAAAGTATTGTTGCCACATCTGGGTTTGTGCATCAACCACGAAGCTCTCCCTCTTAGACAGAGTAAAAAAAAAAACCTTTAATTTAATAGGCCCAACACAGTCTGCCAAGCTTCATCCCCTGTCTCATTGCTGCAATGTTGCATCCTTGTGCTTGTTTTACAAGTACTTGAATGGAATGTGCTCTGAGAAACTAGCTGCTCTGGTGCAGCCTCGATGTAAATACACTCGACCAATCGAAAATCAATTAATTTCCAAAGCTCAATCCTATCCATTAAATACTGAGATCCTCAGATGCCAGAGATTTCTACTCTAAAACCCTATTTCAAATTGCTACTTTTTGGAATTCCCTTCTTGCCTGTTCCATTACCCTGACTGTACCGACATGCAGAAATTTAAATGTAATGTGAACAAACATCTCACTGCACAACTCCTCACTTTGGATTCTCTCAGTGGCAATATGCCATGTCTGGGGTGAATTAAAAAAATAGAAAATATTCATTTGCAAGAGAGCCAGGGGAAGTAATGCAACAGTCTTCATCGAACTTAAACATGGAACACAGTATATATCACGATGGCCAATTGAATACTAAAATAAAAGAAAGGGAAAAACTTACATTAATCTCATTTCGACGTCGTCCCGTCCTGATGAAAGATATTGTTCTCCGTTTAAAATCATAATTTGGAATGCCACTAAAACGATTTGAAATTTAAAAAAAAAAGAAAAAACAAATAAAACGATGAAATCAGCGAAATATGTTGAGTTTATCCAATTCAAATTCTACATATATAAATAGCCATTCCTTTGTGTATATTATTGAAAGAGAGATTTACGTAAAGTTATGTACATATGTTTATATATTTTTATGTGTAGAATTCACTCCTAAACTAATTTACAAAATATTGTGAAGTTTGAAACACAGCTGTTAAGTGTAAGGGGTTTTTAATGTGGGCTATATTTAGTTTAGGTTTATGCGAAGGGGATAAAGTGAAAATTCACCTGCCTCTGATTTTTATGAAATTTTAACTATAGAGATTAGACATCATTTGATAAATATTTCCAAATTTCAGTTTATTTCAGTTGTAACAGCCTCCATACTCATACTTCATTTATAATTACTCACTTATTATCTCTCTCTTCCCACTACTCCCTTTAAACTCTTCTCCCCAGCTATATATCAACTCTATTATATCCCTTACATTTAATTGTATTTATTTTTTTTATAATTTAAATTTATTTTTTTAATCTGTCCCTTATCCTTTATTTATATTGTTATCCTATTTAATTTTCCATTTCCAGGCTCATGTAAACATTGCTAGATGCCACAGATGATTTTATATTGTTACTTAGCTCTTTTCTCCTTTTCTGATGAGAAGCATTAGGCTTTGAAATGCTATGGTATAATGAGTTTCTATAATCTTTTTTATACAATGTTTTTTTCCTTATTAAACTGACAAATAAATCTATATATACCTACATTTATTTTATTTTGTTTTGAATTTATTATTATATATAAAAATATGACAGTGCAAATTAAATATATATTACAGAATATTAATTTATTAGAAACTGTTTATAAAATAAATATGCAAATTAAGAATACCCAAAGATGTTTGTGTTTGCAGATTATTATATATATGGTATTACCATATGTTATGTTGTATTATAAAGTGAGATAAACATAACCTGCTTCGATGTTAATAATTAGGGATGTGACAACAGCATATTCTTTTCATTGTTTTGACTCTTGAGTATATATCTGACACAGACACAGTTAATCAACCGAGAATCATATCACTCTATATATAACAGATCCACACCTGAGAGTCAAAACAATGAAAAGAATATGCTGTTGTCCTAGCCCTATTAATAATCATTAGGATAGATGGAAAAAAACTTTCACATTTTTTTAATTTAAAGATTTGCTAATAAGGAGTTTAGAGCTTGTAGTAGAAGTGCGTAGGGGTCTCTATTGATTCATGGGAAATGCTAGATGTGTCTTGTGGAGGTTCAGAGTTATAAATTTATCAAAATTAATGTTACTTTACTTCCAACTTTATAAAGAAGAACAAAAAAGTCTTACCGTCGGATAATGTTGTTTGTTACTGGTACAGCTTGGGTTTCACTGACCCGTTTTTTACCATCCAAACGATTACCTTCTCCTCCAAATTCCTGACACAAACAAAAAATAAAATGAATTAATGATATTCAAAAAAACATTTTGGTTTATTTTGACTACTATTCTCATCTTACTTGTTATATTCACAATGTTTTGGTCAATGTAAAGTCCCTACCCTGTCATATTCTGAAACATAAAACGTTATATCTTCTGTTTCCACACAATGAAAGAATATGGCCAGGTCTGCTGAAAAGAACATAATCTTCCTCTATAGAACTAGAAGACTTCTCACCTTGGCCAGTATCTCATATATCTATAATGCCACCATTTACCCATGCAAAGAATATTGTTGTGCACCAACTACAAATCTCTCTCTCAGACAGTGTACAAAAAAGATCACAAACCTAATAGGTGCTGCACTATCTGCCAAGCTTTAGCACCATTGCCACAATGATGCAGCCCTGCCCGTTTTACAGGTAGTTCCATGGAATATGTTTTGATGAATCAACTGCACTTGTGTTAGATATTGGCAGGGCAATGCCAAAAGGTGTGTTGGTCAATGCTTATTATTATAATCGTTATTAAAATTTGTAAAAATAGAATGTCAAAAAGAATGTTATCATAGCAAAAGAAATATTTACAGATAAAATTATTTATATTAAAATGTTGTAGAAAGGAATGTTAGTTTTCATAACTAGCATAAGCAAAATTGTTAACTTGGTGAAAAAGAATGTTAGAACAAAATGATGTAACAAGATAACTTAAAAATACATGTATCAATCAGTCAAGAGTTGGGAGTCAGAGGGAGAAAGATAGTCCATGGACAATAATGGTTCCAAGGAGAGGAAAATATTGATAGTAAAACTATAGGATCAGCTTTGCAGTTTTCCAATGGAGAAGCTTCAGTAAATAAACCTGCTGTAAATACCATAAAGACTGGATTGTATGAATCTTCATTTACAGCTTTTCCAAAGATCCATCAAATGCAGATCAACCAAAGATAGACCAGGTATGCTTTCCCATCGGTCGATGTAAAACCTCATAGACTGTTATTTCTCTCTTAATGTTATATGTCCTGTTTAAACAATCACTAGATGATCAATAAGCACGTTATTAGGTCAATGTGCTCCGTTACGTCAGCTGAAGACGTCTCAACATTTTGTAAAAAAATGACTTTTGTAAGTTTTCGGGTATGCTAAAAATGAATATCGCAGGTTGATTTCTGGTTGATTTGTAAACAGTTTTTAAATTATTTTTTTTTTTTATATATTAACAATCACGGCTTATCAAAGCACATAGATCATTCAAAGATAAGGGTTAATGGGTTTGACAGGTGGACAGTGAGATCATACTGTGAGGATTGGTAATGATTGTTTAAACTGGGCAGAGTTTGATTAAGAGGATGACTGAACAAGAACTTGCTAACATTGAACTTGAAAACTAGCTGCTGTCAGCTGGGAAGCAACCCTGTTTTCAACAGACGGATAGTTATTGGCAAGAAACTTTGCTCATGGAAGTTTTGTTTAGTTTTAGGTACACAAAGAAAAAAAGGAAAATTATTTACATCAGTATTGTACATATCAGTGCTTGGTATATCCTCAAATTTGTTGAGTTTTATCTCTTGGCAGGGCTACAATTTACTGTATTGCAATCTCATCTTTGAGGCTGAATTAGGATAGTTGAACTGTTTGACTTTTTCGACAAGAGTGGTTTTGAAAATAATAGGAACTTAGTCAGAAAGAAGGTAGTTGGCTGACAGAACTTTTGTTTCAGAGACATTGATCAACATGCTACATGTTTGATGGTAGTGTTGACATTATTCAAGGCTTTTAAGGAAAAAACAAACAAAAAAATAAACACCAAAACAAAATCTACCAACTTGTAGATGAGTTCTTTTGTAAGACATCGAAGAATGTGATCAAACCGACAAAGTCTCCTTTGGAGAAAAATCTCTATGATACCAATGATGTTGCATCTTGCATGGATGGTGCAGTTTTGGATCGGGTCGAAGAGATGAGATGTCGCAATCAGTACATGTCAAAAACCTCAAGTATGTGAGGATCTACTTCTCACAGAAGCTAGATAAAACCTTTGTTTTAGAAACATTGATCATCATATGACACATTTGGCGATGGTGTTGACATTATTCAATGATTTTGAGAAAAACATATTAAAAATATCAATGTCCGACAGTCTAAAAGAGTTACCTGCTCTTGTTCCAAGAAAATTATGTATGGATTATCTCCCTTTGTACTTTTTTTTTTCTTCCAATGTAAATAAAAGAGTACGTCTCGTTCGGATTTTACTCTAAGCTAACAATCCATGGTTCTGGTTATTTTTTTTTACTATGGAGTATAAAAATTGAAGCAAGCGAGGTATTTACATGTGTCTAACCGTTTGATTATTTCTCTTCACAAAAAATTAAAATGTTAAGTGTGATTTACATACCATGAATGGATCAACTTCCACAGCATCGACAGTTAACTAAAAAATATAAAAGGCAAAAACATAAATTAGAATAGAATTGTAACTAAAAAATAAAGTACTACAATTTATGGATCTGTGCTATTTTTTACTTAGAATTTTCAACTCAATCTAAATGGTAATAGATTCTGCTGGTCTGATTTTGGTATGAAATGAGATGAATATCTGCAAGACGACAATATTTTTTGGTGCAGTTATCTACATGCAATAAAGGAAATTATTCTGAATTAATGAGCCAATATTAATACTACAAGCTAATTTGACTCCTCACACAATAGTATATAACAATTTTTTCTGAGCCATTCTATGTTCAGAATTCTTTACATAGTGTTACTAGTTGATAGAGAGTGAACCATTATTGCATTTTCTGGCATTGCTCTGTTGGACTGAGATAATTGTTCTAGGTGGTCCATTTCTAGAACAGGTACTTTTATGTATAACATGTAAACATAAGAAACTGAAAGTATCTTTAAAAGTAAAAAATATGTTCTCGTGCTACCAGAAGATTTTAAACAAAAAAAAATAAAAGTGGAACTGGAAATTGAAAAAAATAATTGTTTCAATCTTTAAGGAATTCATTATGTAAATAAATACTTATGTATCTATTTACTTTCTGCCTTAAGAGAGAATATTTTTTAAAATATTTTTTTTTTGTAAATACTTTTTATATGAATGTAAAAATATATTTGCCAAAAGATAACCTGTCAACTGAAATTTGTAAGTAAATTCATTTTATTGTTTATTTTAATAATGCCACAACAGATTTTTACAATATTTTGTGCTGACAAACCCAGTAGTTCATCCATGTCGAAGTTACTTTAATAGCAAATCAGCAACAGGAACGAATAGTCATACATTATTTAGTAAAGCTTATGTATGGCTAAAATGTCTGATTCAGCTCCTGCTGATTCAAGCAACTTTACATGTTGTTTCTATATGGCAAACAGCAGGAGCAGTCAGTTGTGCATTGATCGGTAATAATTTTGGTTGTACATTTTTAGTAAAACCCGATAGAAACAATTGTTTGTGAATAAAAGGTTTTTTAAATGAATTAACATTATATCAAGTTTAAAAGTAGAAAAAGTATTCAGTTTAACTTACATCTTCTTCATCTTCATTTGTATTCATTTTCTGATGTGAGCCAGGTTCTTCATATCCAATTGGGGGTGCAAATTCAACCTGAAAAACAAAAAAACGATCAATAAATCTAGAGAAGGGAGTAATTTTTGCCTCCTATTTCAATAACCATTATTGGAAGGAAAAGAAAAATTCTAACAACAAATACTTAGTAAAAATGAGACTTCTATAAAATCATTGTAATCATCATATTCTGCCTAATGTCTGTTCAACACATGCTAGTATGTGTTGAACAGCTTTTAGAAATTGATTTCCAAACTAACTTATCTTTGGTCAGGTAGTTTATCCCTATTTCTCTCAAATACATTAATTCTTGAAAATATATTGTATTAATATTAATGTAGTGATTATGTGAAACTTTAAGAATAATTTGAGCTTGCAGTGAGTTCTGGTGATATCTGAGTTGCAAATTTTACATAAATTTAAATTGGAAAAACAATTTTTTTTTTAGTTACAAAACTATACTTTTGTGAAATCAGCACATATATAACAAACTAAAAATAGAGATCATTTTAAATATGATAATCTATATTGAAACTACAAAATAACTTCAAAATCATTCAAAATAAAATATTTAAAAAACTTTGTTGCATTACATTTTTGAAAAACATGCAACTTTAGTTCACTCAACACTCATTTGACTTTGGATTATTTTAAAAACATTTTTAGCTTGTATACTTCTGATAGATTTTACTTTGCTGCCTATTTTATTTTTCATCTTTTATGCTAGTTGATGAATTATTATTTTAGTTCAATTTGTGGAGGTCTCTTTGATTTTCAGATCTGTGTTTTTCAGATTCTTTTTTGTTGAAGCCTTCAATTATATATGCTAAAATATGAAATTCCAAGATTTTCAAGAAAACCCAGAATTTAAAACAAAAAATAATCATCAGTTTAACAAGTTGGCATGGGTTAGTTGGCTTTTTAGAAATTGACTTCCAAACTAACTTATCTCTGGTCAGATCTTTATTCTTCTTTCTCAAAAATCCACTCTGCTTTCATGTATTTCTTTGCCATTTGCTGCCAACTAACCCTGCTACTTTAACTTTTGTATATTTACTAACCCAAAAACTGTAATCCATTGATATTAACACTGACCAGATTAACAGTCTCCTGTTCTGTATACATCTCCCTATACTATCAAAATTTAATCTTCTTTTGAAGTCATCAAATCTAAGCCTGTTGTCACGACTCACATTACACATCCATCTTTTTTTTTTTTTTTTTTTTTTTTTTACACAGTGATCACCACTTATCAAGGCCCGGAAGCCACTCAGGGATAAGGGTTATTGCAAGTACATTACGTTAGTGTGGAGATTTGATGAAGTGTTTACTTAAGGGAGCAGTTCATTAGGAATTTGTTAACGGACTTGAAGACATCCAAGTTGTAGTCCGGTGGGAAGCAGGCAGACAGAACAGAGTTCCACAGGCGTGCAGTTCTAAGAAAGAAGCTTTGTTCATGGAATCCACGTTTTGATTTAGGCACAGATATAGAGATGGGGAAATTTTTCACAGTGGATTCAACTACACGTGTTTTTCATGAAAGATTGGCGAGGGGGGACCAGAGATTGGAGTTCAGACGAGCACCTGCCATGGAAATAACGATAAAACAAGGATAGGCTTGCAACGTCTCTTCTGTGGGAGAGAGGTTGCAGGGTAGAGAAAAGGGCATCCCCCACTAAGCCACAAAGTCTATTTTGTACTCTGTCAAGGCAGGATAGGCTGTTTTTAGCAGCTCCTGCCCAGATATGGCAACAGTATTCCATCCTTGGACGTACTTGGCTTTTATATAGATAGAGAATTGCATCAGTAGTGAGATATCTCCTGGAGCGGTAGAAGGATCCCACCATCTTTCCAGCGACCTTGGCAACAGACTTGATGTACGTGTTCCATTTCAGATCAGGAGTAAAGGTCAAACCTAGAAGCTTGTCAAAACACGGGGCCTCACCCAGACGAGAGCCATCCATCACAATTGATACCAGATGGGGATCAGAGCGTTGATGATGTAAGGATAAGAGTTTGGTTTTGGATGCATTAAAGGTAACCAGCCACGTCTTCCCCCACTGAACCACGCGCTCGAGATCAGAGGAGAGAGAATCAGAGAGAACTTTGTCATTTACAGCCTTTGATGTGTTGCCATAGATGGGCGTGTCATCAGCATAGATGTCAACAAATGATTTAAGTATGCGTTTATGGAGGTCATTGATGTAGATCAGGAAGAGAGTTGGGCCCAGGATTGACCCCTGAGGGACTCCAGCATTTATATTGCAGGCCTTCGATTTTTGTCCATCTACCACTACTCTTATGAGCCTATCGGATAGAAATGATTTAATGATTGAGAAAACATTTCCAGTTATACCGTAGCTGGAAATCTTGTGAAGTAGACCCTTATGCCATACCTTGTCGAAGGCCTTTGATATGTCAAGAGCAATTGCCCTAGAAAGGAAGCCTTTGTCAAGAGATTCACTAATCCTGTGGGATATAACCGTCAGCACATCTGCGGTAGATCTTGCAGAACGGAAACCATATTGTGTGTCACTAAGAAGGCTGTTCCTGCTGAGGTGGTTGACTATTTCTCTATTTAATATGGATTCCAGCAACTTACTCATAACACACAGGAGACTTATTGGTCTGTACTGAGAGGGAGATGACTTATCACCTGAATTCTTAAATACAGGGCAAACTGATGAGGTCTTCCAGGGAGTCGGAAAGCACTTCTCCTTAAGGCAGCGCTTAAATAGTTTCGTAAGTATGGGAGCAAATTCTGGTTGAAGCTTTTTTAACACTATAATTGGGATGCCATCAGGGCCAGTTGCTTTACTGGAATCTAGGTTCTTGATTAGCTTGGCGACCTCATGCACGGATATTTGTATGTTATCTAGCTTGTTCTGTGTTATAGAAGGAAATATGGGGAGTTGATGGCCTTCGTCGCATAGGGTAGAATTAGCTGCAAAGTTCTTTGCAAATAGTTTGGCCTTGTCTGACGCTGACGAGATGACCTCTGGTCCATTGATAGTGGTTGGGATAGAACGCACACTTCTGTTCAGGATCCTATTTGTTATTTGCCAAAACTGGTGGGAACCAAGCCGCTGATCAGCTACCTTAGATTTAACAGACTGGGCATATAGCTCTCTAGCATTTTTTATTACTCTTTTACAGTGGTTGCTGGCAGTCCTGAAAGCAGCTTCTCATATCATTTCTCTGAATGTAATGCTTGTCATTAAGTTTCACTTCCATACATTATCATATCGTGTACACATGCCTGATAGATCTTTCTCTTGATTGACAGGGATAATGTACTGCTGGTTAGTAATGGTAGAAGTTCCCTGAACTTATTCCAACCACTCCTAATTCTTGCAATAATACTAATCCCTATTCCTCTCTGTGTTTGAATGGTATCACTATGGTAGCAAAACTTCTGAACAATTTCAATAGCTTTGTCAACCAAATATACTTTCTCCACATTTGAGTTCTCATTCATCTTGGCTTACAATTCATGCAAGCAAAAAAGTTTGCATCTGCTTATAGAACACAAAACGTTTTATTCCACTCAACTTCTTTTCCATAAACTGACCAGCGAAACTTTCCTTTTCCTGAGAGCTAACCAACGCTACAACCACTGATCACCACTTTGATCTGGAGAACATTCACTCTCATAGCCTTTACTTTCCATAGCATTTCTCCAAGTTTTTAACTTAACAAGTAGGTTTTCCATTGTTTCATAGCAAGTAATAAATCATCAGCATACAGTAGTTCTTCCAGATAATGCATACAAAATTCTTGGATATAAGTGTTAAGTAATAATCAGTTCTAAGTGGCACCTTTCTGAAAGTCCAATCATTAGTGTGGATGATACGAAGAATATAATTGCAAATTACTTAAGACTGCTACACTGATAGAATGCTCATAGAACAAGAGCAAGCTATCCTCATGGATAGGTTCTGCTGGAAATTTTGTACAAATTCCAGAATTAAAAAAGATGCACCTGAAGAATGTCAACGGTTACACCAGCCAAAACGTTGTGAGAATAACATCCAAGATCAATGGTTTGAATAATCCAAAATATATAGGATTAGCCATTTTGTTAGGCTAGAAAATGTGTGAGGTTTTATAGTAATGAAAATATAAAATTAAAAAAATGGTAATAAAATGGGACTCACGTTCATATCACATTCAATTATCGAAACAGCATTGCCTGGCTTCGTCTCCAACACACAAAGATCATAATTCTGTTAAAAGAAAAAGAAAAAATTTGGGACATTTTCTTTTTTCAAATCATAAAAATTTAAATCTAAAAGTTTGTCTTGAAAGAATGTCACATTTGAATGTTTATTTCAGCACAAGTGAAATTATGTAGAATTTTAACATCAGTTCTTTGTTCACAAATGAGGGTAACAATCTGAAATTATCAAATATACTCTACTCATTAATTTGTTTTTAGTATATTGTAGAGTACACAAACGCTCTCTCCATCAGGTAAAGGATGATTGTTCAGTTGCATGCATGTCATGTGACAGATTTATTTGGTGACAAATGTTATATTGTTATTTTCCATTTTTTAGACAAATTTACCACAGTTTGAAAGTTTAGGCTATCCTATTATATCATCTAAGGCTACAGGCAGTCAAAAATTTTTTTTTAAATTGCAACAATATCTCCAAAGCTAACAATAAATTTGGCACCAAGAAATATATTATTTAAATACTTTTGCATAATAGTAAGAGTATTTGCTAATGGGCTGAGAGACCAGGGGTCAATCCTTGGCTGAGTTATACTAAAGATTAAAAATAAAAAAAGGTCCTTGATGTTTCAGTATTATAAGTTTCAACTCCCTTTTCTTTTACCTCCATCTTCCATGTACACTGTTTCTTTGCTGTTTCTCCTCTCTTTAGTATAATTGGATAAAAACTTTTTGTATGTAAAGAATTTAATATTCTTAAGTTTGGTCTCAATGATTACAATGGCTTGAAGACGTGCGTTTTGAGTGTAAGCCGGTTGGGGGAGGGGGATACAGCCCCACACACACACCTTAAAGTAAATAGGGATGCATATGCGTTTTGCTAGACAGTCTTCAATTGGAGTCTAAAGTCTACAGTCTAAGCCAAGAAGATGGAAGACTTCTTTTGGGAGCGATGTGAGAGATGGGGATTGGTGACAGATGGACCAATAGTAGAATTCCCACCCTCCTTCTAAGGATGACGCAGAAACAGAAATGCAACATTCAACCGCGAAACTGAATAAAGTTCCAATTATCCAGAGAAATGAAATGAGGACATGGCAAGAGATGTGAAGATATAATAAGATACATTCTGCTTCAGTTTTATAAACCCCTCAAAAGAACTGATGTGCTGTAAATGTGAACACTGACTCGATAAAGACAGACATTCCTTCTCAACAACAATATGCAACAATATTATAATCATGCTCTGGTCATTTATTGAGCACTTTTTGATAAGCAGGAGTTTCAGAGGATTTACATCTAGGAAACTAAAACTATTCAATCATTACATCATATATATATATAAGTTATGAAAATATATATGACAATTAACACTAGTTTGTGTGTGTGGGTGTGAAAAGACAAAAGACAGGACAAATTAAGCACAGAAATAAATCATCAAAAACGAATTCTGTTAAGCTCTTGTTTTTGATGATTCCTGTCTTTAATTTGTTTTTGTTTCTTTCTCTTTTTTTTTGTTTTACACATCCTATCTCCATGGCATTTCATTTTATCTTCATGGTGGAAACCCAGGAAATAATGCAAGTTTAAAGATGCGACCAGATGAGTGATTGCTGACCTGGTCTAATTCACTTAATAAACAAGTGTTGTATACATTATTGACCACAAATTTAAATAACAAACGAGAAAATAAAAATAAAGGAACTGACACTTACTTTGTCATTATATTTGATTGACAGGACGTCTCCAAGTGTAAGGCAGGCAAAATTTCTTAGAGCATTTTCTAATCTAATAAATTTAGTTAAGAAATAAAAGTACAAAGAAAAAATATATATTTTGGCAATTAGACAACAATCAAACAAGTGCGTGGTCCTGTAGCGTTCGCTAATATTTTAATATAAACATTGATCACAATTTTTTGTTGATTTACAGCAAATCTTTAGATATTTGAAGAAAATCTATGCTCTCATAGTTACTGCCCTTACATATCTTCCAAAATCTGTCAGGGTGGTTCACTTTAGATTAAATTTTAATAGCACAAGCGAAATATTGTAGTTCAAAATAAATAGGCAGTTCCATTCATATACTTACATATCAAGCAAAACTAGATATCTATACTAAAAAATTACATAAAATTAATGAATAGAATTTTAATTAAAAATAAAAATCTATTTTTTTTTATACGTCTGATTCTAGGAACAGAACCCATTTTACTTTTTTAATTTAAAAGAATTACATAAAAGAGAGGAAAAGGGGAGATAAACGTAAAATGGATTTGTTCCAATCTAGCATCGAAAATATATTAAAAAATGATTTTTTTATTTTTAATTAAAATTCTACTTGATAATTTTTACATAATCTTTGGTGTAAATATCTATTTTTCTTGATACCTGAGAGTTTTCCAGTTAATTTATTTTGAACTGTCATATTTTATTTGTGCATATCTTTCAAGAAGCACCAAAAAATGTATCTGGATGTTAAATTATTGATCCTTATTTGTTTTTTCATTCAAGGTTCACCAATGTTCATATTTTCTTGTGCTTTTCTTTATAAACAAAAAGAAAGGTTTATTTGTAACTTTGGCACTGATGGATTATTGACAGATTCATTACTTTTTTCTCATGTTTTGCTTCAGTTTTATTAAATCAAAACTAGATTCACTTTTCACTTAGATATTGAACAAAATATCAAAAAGACATGGTTAAAAAACAGAAATATTTACAAGAGAAATTTGAACATAATGGATTCTGCGCAACACTGGTTCAGTACAGCTATTCTCTAGTTATATATTGTATTGTACAAGATTCACTCCTAACACAAACTATTATCATAAATTTTGGAACATAGCTGCTAGGCATAAAGGAGTTCAGTTTTATGCAAGGAGAGTAAAAAGGAAGTGTAAGTCCTTTGTGAAAATTCAGATAGCGCTGATTTTTTTGTGAAATTTTAACAATATATATTAGACAACAATTGATACTCCCCAAATTTAATTTTCTTAGAGTATTATAAAGAGTTTTTAGTCAGCATAATATGGACACAACTTCTCATTCGAAAATTAAAATATTTCAGATTTGTATTAAATTTGGTCGATAATCATTAGACACCAATTAAGCAAGATTCCCTGAATTTCAATTTCTTCTTAAGACCCCTTAAGTTTTAAATTTAAAAAATTTTCTAGAATCAAAATGGCATTTGATTAAAATTAGAATAAGGGTTTTTTCTAGACATAAGGTTTTAGTATCATATTTTGATTTCATCTTCGCAAAGAGACATAACAGTTGTACAAAACTTTTCCGTTTACTTGGCCTGGGATGGATATACTTCTAGTTATATATATATATATATATATATATATATAGCAAATTATAGTAATTCAATGAAATTAAAAAAAAACCTTTATTCAAATCAAGGATTTTTTATTATTCCAAGTAAGGCAAAGAATACTTTCAAAATTTTATCTCCTTATCCTATAGGGTTTAGATGCCTACCATCTCTTAAGAGGAGAAATATTAGCAAATAGATATAACAGTATTCACCCTATTTGCTAAAGTCAGTTAGACATGGGAAATCATAATCAAAAATTGATTAAAATAGAAATCACATAGCGGGGGAAATTGAAGAAAAGGATGTAAAGGTTTAGTTCCAAATTGCGCGGTAAAATCCAAGGTAACTGTCCTTTAAAGCAGTGAGGTAATGAGATCCAAGCTGTATATTGTGTAATCCACATCATAGAGTAGAAATCCAAGTTGGGCATATTTCTGGAGTAATTCTTCTTCATGGGCCCGTGAATAGATTTTTAAGGTCTGGTTAGAATTTTTTTTTTTTTTGAGAACTGACGAAATTAAACTTTATTAGCTCTATCCTGTATATTGATAAATTTCTATTTAGATGGGATAATATGTAGAATATTACAACCAGTAATATTTTGTAAATCTTATGATCACAGGTTTCCATAACAGCTGATTGTTGGATAAATCGATTCGGAAGTATATATATATATATATATATATATATATATATATATATATATATATATATATATAAAAGCAAAAATTTGTGTATGTATGTATGTATGTTCGCTTTTTGTGTATGTCTGCAAAAGTTTTCTTTCTGGCGGCTTCTCGAGGCCTTCGCTCATTTTAAAAACTTTTTATATCACGTCTAAATGATAATATCTATGACTTAACAACGGGGGGGGGGGGGGTCACCTCTCTATTTAATTTGCCCGACTT
The DNA here is from genome assembly GCF_053919585.1 of Euprymna scolopes. Classification (NCBI taxonomy): domain Eukaryota; kingdom Metazoa; phylum Mollusca; class Cephalopoda; order Sepiida; family Sepiolidae; genus Euprymna; species Euprymna scolopes. The sequence continues at coordinate 41,797 of NC_136518.1, read as the reverse complement.
TGAAACATTAAATATTCAACATTTTCGGATCGATGCGTGTTGCTTTCATTTTTCAGTATAAAAAAAGTGAAACTTGATTCGAATCACTGGCCCATGGCCAGTGGTCTCCAGAATGCGACCTAACATTTGGTTAATGTCGGCTTATCATCGTCATATCAGACGGTTGCTTTCATTTCGAAATGAGACACTCCCCCTAATAAACAAGGAGCTGCTTTTCCTCAAAGTTAGGTAAAAACAAACAAACAAACCGGGTTATTGACCTCATTAAAAACTGTCCCGCAAAAAATCTTACCTGCTGAATAGCTATTGCTTACGTCGTTAACTCTATGACTTCTACTTGACGTCATCAAGTGTGGGCACCTGTCAATTCTCTTCTTACTTAAATAAATTCTAACGTCTTTCAGTAACTCATTCTGGCTGGGCGAGCAGTTAATGTGTCATGTTTTTTTCACATTTTATTTTCCAACTTCGCCTCAGGGCTTCGGGTTCAATCCTACCTACTTACCAAAACTTTTTACCCCCCCCCCCTGTTTCTTTTTTATTTAAGAGCACATACCTCGAAACATCCGGGCAACGCTGGGTACCCCCCGCTAAAGATCAGATGTAAACGTCATCATCAACTATCCCGCAGTGAAACGATTTGACTTCATTAAAAACTGTGATGTTTGACATTCACTTTTTAATCGCTCTTACTGTCGCTGTAGCGCAGGTGTTCAGGCTTGGCCTATGGTCCTCAAGGCTCCGGGTTCGAGCCAACCTGTCACTAAGCCCCCCCCCACCCTATTTTTTTGTTTTTTCCCATTTTTAAAACTGCTGTTTTTTTACCGTTTTTTTTAAATATTTAAACAGGGTTAAGTTTCCTTTTTGTTCTTCATTATCCCTCCCTCCAAACGCACACATCTACAAGCACCCGGGCAACGCCAGGTACCCCCGCTAGTATATATCTTCTATCTATATATATAAAAGCGAAAATGTATGTATGTTTGTGTGTCTACTAAAAACTTTTGACCGACGGAACAAAAATTCACAAACTTGGTCTCATATGAAAGCCCCACCCTCCGGACAACAAATATCGAAAAATTGGCCCAAAAGGACCATCAGAAGTGCGTCAACTGATCGATTTTCTGCAGGGGGGGGGCCCAAAAAAGTGACATTTTAATGTTAAACATTACATATTTTTAAATCGATTTATAACTGCCCCCAAAAATACGGGCGCCAACTCTTCTACATAAAGTGTACACGGGGATGTTTATTTTGGGTCAACTTGTATTTAAAACCTGCTGAGTCATGTCACGTGATCTTGATGTCAGCAAGCTGTAATGGCAGTCTGAATTTAAAAACGTTATCGGTAAAAAATTTTTTTAACCCTCACACAAGCTAAACTATGAACTTCTACACTATGACAACGTTACCAAAGTTATTAGCACGTTAAAAATAGTTAGATACGATAGTTAAATGAAAAATAACAAGCCAAAAATGTGAAGTAAAAAAAAAATACTCTTACAAAAAATATTAGCGATCGAAGTTTTTACAAAAAAAAAAAAAAAACAGCCAGACGCCATTTTCTTTTTTAGTAACACTCTTTAGAGTAAGGAAGACGAAGTGAGAGAGAGAGAGAGACACACATACACAAAGAGAGAGAGAGACAGATAGAGAGAGATGTCTAGGCAGGAAACGAAATATGTAATTTAATAAACGCTACATGCTGAATCATAAAAAATGTGAAGTAAAACAAAAAAAATAAAATACTGCTACGTCATCTCGTAACGTTCCCGCGATGACCTCTATCTGGCTATCTGTCAATCAAACCTCTTTCACTCGCTTTATAAGCCTTATTTTAATACTATAATCAATTCCTCTTACTCTTGGCCTAGACGGTTAAGTGGTTGGAGTTTGTTTCACCTCCGCGTCAAGGCTCCCGGGTTCAATCCAGCCTCACGACCAAAACTATTTTTTTTTCTTTTACATCTTTAAACATGCGGGCAACGTTTCTTTATTTTTTTTTACTTCGCTTATTCTTTAGTTTACTCCCCCCCTATATACACAGCGTTTTTTTTTTTTTTTTTTTTTTTGGTTTTCTGATTTTTTTAACATTGTTTCACGGTTATTACTTATCCCCTTCCCATACACACACCTACAAACACCCGGGCAACGCCGGGTACCCCCTCTGCTATAAAAGCGAAAATGTATGTATGTATGTGTGTTCACTTTTTCTGTAAGTCTATAAAAGGCTTCTTTCAGAGAAGCGGTCGGTCGCTTCACAACTTTTTATATCACAGTTAACAACGAAGCTCGCCTGTCTATTTAATTTGCTCGATTTCGAGAAGATAAATATTCAACATTTGTCGCTCGCCGCATGTTTGTTAGTCTTTTTCCTATCTTGGGAAAATAAAAATCCCGCAGTCAAACTTGACCTCATTAACTCATTAAAACGGGCACTTGCCGAATCCAAGTAATTAAATAAATTCCAATGTGTTTCTGTTAGCATCTCGCGGTGGGGCAATGGTTAACATCGCACATTTTTTTTTTTCACACTTTAATTTACAACTTTGCCTCAACGGTTCGGGAATCGATCCTCATAGTTACTTTTTTGTTTAAAACCCCCCACACACCTCCAAACACCCGGGCAACACCGAGTACCCCTCGCTAGTATATATATAAAAGTGAAAATGTGTTTATGTTTATGTATGTGTGTTTGTACGTCTTGCAAAAACTTTCGACACGGGTCACGGATTTTCGCCAGATTGGTATTATTTTAAAGTTCCAACCTTCGCCTGACAAATATCGAAACATTGGCCAAAAACGTTAATTCCTTCATCCCGAAATCAGCAGTTTTCTATATCAGCAAAAACTGTCCTCTCATGACGAGTTCGGTTCTACGCATGCGCAAATGACGTCGGAACCTGATTTAGTTTAAAGATTGAAAAAACAACCTAATTTCGTCAACGTTTTCCTAGCTCAGTTGATTAGAGGTCGGCGTCATGATCTAAAGGCTTTGGGTTCAAATCGTGGTGTGGGATGTCTTTTTTTTTTTATTTTTAAAGGTTTGATATTGAAATAGAGTTATTTAAGCCAGTGTTTTCTTTTTGTTTTTATTTTTCAGATTTATTAACAAAGTTTTAACGTTTGTTTTTCTGTTTCGCGTTTTCTTTTTTTGTTTTTCCCATTTTTACATTTAACATCATTTGTTTGCCGTACGTTAGTTTTTTTTTGTGTTTTTTTCGATATATTTACTTTGCTTATTCGTATGTTTTGATTAACAATCCCCCCACCCCCACCCGAGCACACACACCTCCAAACACCCAGGCAACACTGGGTACCCTCCGCTAGTCTATATATATAAAAGTGAAAATGTGTGTATGTATGTATGTGTGTTTGTGTCCACTAAAAACTTTCGACAGACAGAACAAAAATTGACAAACTTGGTATCATATTGAAGCTCCATCCTTCGCCCGAAAAATATCAAAAAATTGGCCAAAAACGTTAATTTTTTCACCCTGAAATCAACAATTTTCTACAGGGGGAGGGGTAAAAAAAAACTGTCCTATCATGATGAGATCGGTTCTACGCATGCGTCAGATTACGATTTTTAAAATTTAAATATTGAACCAGTGTTATTTAAGCTATTTTTCACGTAACGTTCGTTTTTCTGTTGTTTTTTTTTACTTCGCTTATTCTTAGGTTTTCATTAACACCCCCACCCCCTCCAAACACTCGGGTAACGCCGGGTACACCCCCCCCCCGCTAGTATATAAATAAAAGGCAAAATGTGTGTTAGTGTGTTTGTATGTCTTGCAAAAACTTTTCACACAGGCAACGGATTTTTGGCAGATCAGTATCATTTTGAAGCTCAAACCTTCGGATGCAAATATCGAAAAATTGGCTAAAAACATTCATTCCTTCAACCTCAATGAGACGCTTTTCTACAGGGAGGGGTAGCAAAAAAATCGTTCCTTCATTTTCCTTTTCTACTATGACAGTGGCATAATGTTTTACCTAGAAAACGTTGATGTTAGTTTAACCACCTGCTGTTCTTTTAAATGTTTAATTTCGTCCGTTCTCAGTGTTCTGTCTCTTTAGTGTCGGGGTAATGTGTCAGACTGTTTTTTCCGCCTTAGCCTTTGGGTTCGAGCCTATCTCCCTACCAAAACATTTTTATTTTACACCCCTAAACACCCGGGCAACATTTTTATTTTATAATATTTAAATGCCCATTTTGTTTTGATCTACCCTACCCCAACCCCCAACACACACACACCTCCAAACACTCGGGAAACTTTTTTTTTTATTATATAATATTTAAACAGGGTTATTACTTCACCTGGACATCGGGCATTTCTTGGCCTTCGGGTCGAGATTTCTGATTAATTGGTCCTCGATCAATGTAGGGAAAACCTTTCATACTGAGATAATTACTATTTATTTGAATACTGCCAGAGTGCCCCCATTTTTGAGGGAGCTGGTTTTCCTGCACATTAAAAAATGATCTTGTGTCTAATTTGCTTTTGTGGGAAAGCAAATAAATAAAACTGCCTAGCCTTCAGACCGGGTAGTATCTATTCTGTAATTGGTCCTTGGTCAAAGTAGGGGAAACTCTTCATACTGAGACAATTACTATTTATTTGGACACTGCCAGAGTGCCCCCTTTTAGGGGGAGCTGGTTTTCCCCCACATTAAAAATGTTAACACTTTTGCTTTCCTCGGATGTTCAAAAGCAACATCATTTCTGCAAGTCATCTTGACTACGTTAAGTTTGAACGCTTTAGACTTCCAATCGCGTCATGGAGTAGCAGCAAGATGTCAGATTTACTTTCACTTTCTTTTCCGTCTTCGTGTCATGGGTTCAAGCCTGCCTGCCTGCCTACTCCCACTTTTTTGTTTTTTCTTGCGCAACACACACTTCCAAACACCTGGGCAATATCGGGCACCCAGGCTAGGTTATATATAACCACAGTGTGAAATCTTGTTTAGCAATGTGCCTCACAGAAAATGATGCAAATAGAAATATCAGCAGTTTGAGGAAGAGCATAACTGACTTCTGACTAGGAGCAATGTGTAGTATCTGTTCTCATACTATATTTTATCTTTTCTGTTCTTGGTCCAAGAAGGAGAAATCTTTCTAGACTGAAGCAATTTTAATTTTTGTCCTAATCCAAAGTAATCCTTTGTTAGAAACTGGATTTTCCCCTACATTAAATAATGAGGAGAGGCAAGTAAATAGAGACTTCTTTATTTTATACATAAGGGCCATTTTCATTCTTAGGCAACACCATTTTCACTGCTAGTGAAATTATGAAAAGTACAAACTGGCTTTTTCAAATGTATCATTTTACAAAGATTGCCACTTGAAATATGTGAAACCTTAATTATAATAAAAATGTCATTTATAACTTTGTTGTAAATACCAAACAAAATCTTTCACATTTATTCATATAGATAGGTAACCAAAGATTTGTAAGTCTGACACGAGGGTTCCTAAGTCTGATGCTTTAGATGGCAACTTCTTAAAAAATCAAGTCCATCCCAATACAGAATTATTTGTTAAATTAAAACAAAAATGATCATTAAATTAAAAAACAAAACATAATAGGTTTTAATAAGATATCCCTTTTCAAAACGAACACAAAAATTAATTAACCTTGTGACTGATATCACATATACTTAAGTAGTATTAGGACAGTAGAAAGTGGACCATGGGTTTAATTTTGGTGGTCTACAAAATTCTCACTTCTCTTATTTTGTCCTTTAGTCTTCACATTCCATAAGCAATGTTTTTTTACAAAGGAGAAAGAATTATTGTTTTCTGGGTCAGAATTTATCCATTTAACATCTATTGTTGGCTAATTTTTGGCTCTGAACAGCAAGTGACTTCATGCCCTGTTTGAAGAGATTTCCATAAAGAAATAGAACATACATAAAATAAGATGGTGTGTCTATTATGTATAGTTAAATTAACTTAATAGTTTTTTTATATAATGGTTGATGCAAAAAATAGGTGCAACTTTTGCACTGCATTTATAATATTACTTAAAAACAACTCAAAATAACAACAATGAGCAACAGAATTTACAAGAAAGGATACACGGCTTTAGGATTTGTAATGTCAAGAAATGATATTTGTTGAGGTTGAAATTTTGCAAAGGTTGCAACGGGCAGATTAACATTTTCGACAGTAATCTTTGTCCCTTCTTCCAACAGAAGATTTTTCATCATCTGAAAAGGAAAAAAAGTTTAAAATCATTATTTCAAAGAAAATTGTTAAGAGTTTCCTTCTTTTTCACATCTTTTATAAGAATTTTTGTTCATTCAACCACCACACTCCATCTTGCATTTGCCAAAAGCTTTCTCTAGATACACAAAAGGAAAATACAGATTCTCCTTCTTACCAAGTTACTTCTATTGCATTTGTCTAAGGATAACTATCACACCAGTGACACTTTGTGGAGGTATAAAAACCAAACCGAATTCAATCTATGCCTATATAACTTCTTGTTTGCGATTCACTTATTCTCTACATTACTTCCAGGACTTAATCTATTAATTTTAAGCCTCTGTAATTACCTCTATCAAGAGCTTTTATGGGAACTGAGTTCTCCATATAAGTGGACACACAAACACAAATGAATGACCTTAAGGCAAACATGATTATTGCCCTTTAACTATGGTAATATCATTTTTGGCCATAAGAGGGCGATACAGCTACCTTCACTTCCTTCCGGTTTGTATCATTCATTCTCTTTTTGCTGGACCTTGAAACAATACAGATGTGACGACAAACACTCCCTGGTTTCGGAGACAGCCAAATCGATGTTCAACCTCTCATCAAGGACTCTTGAGGTGAAAACTCAAGTAACATTATTCATACATCTCTAACTATAAGCTTCCATGATTTAATACTTGTACTATGATGTAACTAAATTTACTTTGGTTGTAATTATATATCAGCATATTTTGTGTCTTCATTTCATGGCAAAGGAGACCATGCAACTTTTCTTTAATCTCCTACTTAATAATAGCGGGAATCTATTGCCTGCTACAAGGATGAATAACGTGATTCATTCTTTACACTTTTCCCATTACCTTTGTAACAATTCACAATTGTACTAAGTTCTCAGTCTTATGGGATAATTTCTTCTTTTATTAGCAATGCTCATCAACCATAAAATGTTCTGGATGATTACAGATTTCAAGATAGTTCTATTAAAAGTCATATTTTAAAAACTAAAACACTTTAAATCCTCAAAATACCACCATTTTGTTCAGAAACAAATATCCTTTCATGTGCTTTAATAAATAATATTCTGCATGATATATTTTAAAAGTTCTTAGGAAAGTAATGATAAAAATGTTAACTATATGAAACAATTATTTTGCGTTGTTTTTTTTTTGTTTTTTTTACCTTCCTGGTGTTTAAAAGCTTGATACCACTCCCCTATGAGAAATTTCATAATGAAATTTGGAAAATCATCAGAAAAAACATCAATCCCACTTATTGTTGGAGTACAAAATAAATGAGTCCATTCATTTTTGTGTTGTCTTTAGAATAAGACTTCAACATGACGTGTATCGAACATTTTTTTTCTAAATATTTTTCCTAACACCAAACTAAATATTTTTTGTAATAAATAAATTTATATTTTTATTATTTTTATGTATTAAAATAATAATTCTGTGTTGATTTCTCTTTTGTTTTTTTAACCTCTTCTCCATAATATCAAATGCTTTTCAATGAAAGTAAACAATTTGAATATGATGATAGCAACTTTCTCTCTTGTGAGACAATAGCTTTCTGTATCTGATGCACTGCAGCGTCTGCTGTGGCTATACAGTCAAAGCTAGAGTTGTCTTTTCAGATGCAGGCCTGGGCAGGGGATAAAGAGACCTAGATTTGACCAGTTACCAGATTCCCCCTCTCGGCATTGCAGACAAAGTCCAATAGAAAGGCAAAACAATACGGTTGGAGCCAGCACAGCTGCAGGAGTTGCTGGAAAGGTATTGCAGTTCTTCACTATCAGCCTATTGGGTCTTCAAACCAGATTTTTATCAGGGTCTACTCCCAAAGCCTTTGCCTTTCCCAAGGCATCCACAAGGTAGCAGTAGCGCTAATAATTTTGAGCTAGTCAGCAACTGAAGCAACAACAGTAGCCGGTATTGACTGTTTTGTTTAAAATCAACAAGTTTTGTAGACTATGTTTGCAGTTTGCATTTTGAAAAATAAAACTAAAACTTTTTGTTTAAAATTAATATAGTTTGTGGTTCTTTTACATAATAGTGATTCCTTGAAGAAATATTTCAAATATACCAAAATTTTGAATTTTAATTATAGTAAGAAATGATTTTCTAGCTGCCAATTAAAAAAAAAAGATTATACTTTTTCTTTTAGACGATTATATGTGAATATACTAAAAAAAAAACTTTGTGAAAAAATGACAACAAAAAGAATTTAGAATTTAGAGAAGAGGGGCATCAGTTTTTCATATGAATGAATAATGACCTCCATTTCCCAACCATTACTGCCTTTTATAGCGATTAGTACTCCAAATTCTTTTGATATGCAATTTAACTCCCTTATTTCATTCTGCGAGCTGGCAGACCTCGAAACATCAAACCTCAAACCCTGCAAGAATTGAAGAAAAACATCAGGAATGAAATAAGAGAGTTAAATCACAATCCAGAGATCCTGCAATCTGTTATGAATAATGTTTTGGAAAGAGCAAAGCTGAAAATGGGCAACATTTAAAAGACATTATTTTCATAAATAAAGGTTGTTTGAATTTTGCATTTTTTAAATAAATTTTCATAATGTCTTAGTCAGATTGCTTTAAAATTACAGAAAGATATCAAAAATAAAGATATCAAAAATAAAAACCCTTCAGTGACTTTTCGGACACCCTATATTTGGTCAGATTCTTAAAAATTTATTAAGATTCTTTCTTAGATCATCAAGTTCTTTCTATGTATGCCATTATTGACGTTTTTTAAGCACTTCCAATTTTTTCATGTGTATTGCTACTTTTATGATCTAATTTGTCCAATCTGTGATTATCTCAATATCTTTTATACCTGCAACCTACAACATTCCTGTAACAACCCATGGGGGTTCTGGAACCTTACTCTTCTTCATCCTACAACTTCCTGTAACTTGTTTTTCTCAATTCTTATAACTGGACAAGATACTGTTTCTGCAACTTAGAGATATTCTTATTCATGTATTTAATAATCTCTCATAATAGCATTTCTCAGCATATTTCTTTTCCTGTTTACTTGTTGCTAACACTCCATTGTCATTTTGAATACACTTCTTGCCAGGAATATCCATATTTGGAATCTGTTTAGTTAGCTCGAATATTTCATTCTTTTGGTTATCATTCATATATCTGGAAATCTGCCTTTCTCAGCCTCTACTTTGGCTTTGTATCTGGATTTTCTTGTCTTCTTTGTCATCAAATACATATCTTTATTCACTGAAACTTTTCTTGACTCATTTCATTTTTTCTGCTTTTCTTTGATACACTTCTAAACTTATCATTCCATCACCATGTAACGCTATGTCTTGGAGACTCTTTCATCCACCTACAAGTTTGATCTGTTATTCCCAACAGTGTATCCTTCAACTTTTTCCACACTTTAAGTGGATATATTAACTGAACACCTAATCACTAAACTCACATTTTACTTATTCTTCATTTATCTGTTATATAGTTATTATTATTATTATTATTAGACGATACCACTTGTGCGCGTATGTTACGTGAGTTCTTATTAGTAATGATATGAGTCTTAGTGAGAGAGATGTTGTTGTAATGACATTTTATACAGACATATAATAACAATACAATTTACCTTTTTGTAGAAATCACAAACACAAAGATGAGCTTTATCCAAAACACATGATGGATTTATTTAATACGACCGGTCGGGATTTCCTCATTAAGAACTCAAAGTTTCACATCTTAGTTTCTGAAGTGATGTCTCGCTTCAGATGTCCGCCTGTCTCTGTCTCCCCTGACTGTCTCTCTGACTGTCTCTGACTCTCTCTACGACCAACTAACTCCCACCTCCTATATTGAGAACTCCATGCATCCCGGCCACGTGAGCAAAATTCACGTGTCTCAACATGCGCGACTTAACACGTTTTCGACATTGATTTCCCAATAACCTATTTTTCTTGTGTTGTTTCCACAAAGGAATTTAACCTACATATCTAATTTATTTAACCATATTTTATTATCCACATTCTTTTAACAATTGAATAGTTTATTTATTATTTATTTCATCCGAATTAACAATTTACTGGACATTCCATTTAAACCTATTGTTCTTTAAAACTTATGTCCAGGGTTCGATTTCTGCTTTCTCTTATTTCCATTTTAACTAATCTCTCTATTTTTATACTTACATGAACAGGGGACAGCCCTTATCATGTAACATATCCTCCTTTCTGGAGATACACTTTCTCATTACCTCATAAGCTTCCTTTAATTTAGTCAAAAAAGCTTGGTTTATGCTATTATCACAATTTATTCAACAGGTATTACTTTTACAACACTTAAGAGTTTTCTGCCCTTTTTCCTTACCAACAGATCATTTACTTGAATATTTATCCTTCCAGATTTATATCTAACTGAAAAGAAATGATGCGAGAATTATATGATGGATTTGTAAGATGACTCTTAAAAACAGGCAGATCCTAATAACCTCAGAGGAAAATTAAATCTGAACAATATAAGTAGATTTTGTTGGTTTGATCACACTGAAAAAATTGGATGAGGAGTTAATAAATGTAAAACAGTTGAGTTGTCAGGGAAAGGCCGAGAAAAACATGGACAAAGTGATATGAATGTATTTGAAAAAAAAAAAAAAGGGATAAAGACCTGGTCAGATCGGAATAATTCATTATGAACAAAAGGGAATATCACAAAAAGTATTAATACTATTTAACTGGTACCTGTAGAGAGAATGGATTTTATATATATTTTTTTAATAATTGGTTTTGCACTCACTTTTTCTTGATTCAAACAATCTAAACAAAGTTGATTGAGCGAACCAACAGATTAAATTTTTTTTTATGTTCTGTAGAGTTTGGAGAATTATGGCTCACAGCACCAGAACACTGTGCAAGGAGGACTCTTATCCTTGATCGTTGATTAGTTTCATATGCATGCACATCTTTTGCTGACGGAGGTTTACTCATCAGGCATGAGTAAAAAACTGAGTCCTTTTCCTCAGAGTTTGCCCATTTATGTTCTGCAACTTTTTCCATTTCACATGGTCCCCCCCCCCCCAAACATACCACACCGCTTGTGTCTTATTCTGATTTACCCGCACTGGCAGCAAAGAGAGCATACCTTTTGCTTTTTGAGGTAAAGTTGTTTGTAGCATTACTACTACATTTTAGTTGATTTATAAAGGGATACTTACCCAATATGGCAGATAAACAAGTCCTTCCTCTGCTACAAACTCTAAGACGCCACAATGTGTGTGCCTGTTCATTTCTGTATTACTCAATTTAAATAACATCGGATACATGATGTTTGACCGGGCTAAAAAAAAAAAAAAAAGACATTAATGACAAAATTTTTTTTTAAATATTTAAGAAAAATAGAAAATGTTTGTTTAATAATAAAGTACTCGTCCCAGGATAAGTAAAATTAATTCTCCAAATAGAACAGTTTGTAAAGGGACATAAAAGTGGTACAAAGATTAAAAGCAATAGATAATAATACTAAACCTTATATCTAAAGTCTTTATTGATGTTTGACTGGGATAGAAACAAAAACATTAATTATAACTTTGTTATAACTTTTCATAATAGCATTTCCAAGCATTCTTCTTATCCTGCTTATTTGTTGTTAACACTCACTTGCCATTTCAATGTATCCCTCTTATCCTGTTAGTAATCCTATGAATTTTTAAAAATCAACAATTAAATCTCTCTTTGTATTTTTTTCCTGTTAGAGATCCCATTATTTTGTTTATAAATGAAATCTCTCCTTCTTGTGGCACCAGATCAGGCTGTCTGAAGATACTGGCTTACTGGCCAAAAATGCACCAAACATTGATGTTATTGTTTTTTTCCTTTCACTTTAGCAGACCTAATCATATTCTGACAAAACCAAAAACAATTTTCTTCCACAAAACAACTAAACCAAATACCATGAATAAATATTTGAAGATACAAAGAATTTAAAGCATAAAAACTTATAAAATATTAAAATCAAGATATAATAATTAATACTAAACCCTATGTTTAGAATCCTTATTCTTAGTTTGATCAAAATCCATAACATGATTTTGATTTTAGAAACTGTGCAAAAGAGGTCTTAAGAAATTGAAATTCACAAAATTTTGTTTAATTGATGTCTAATAACTATGGATTAAATTTAATGCAAATCTGAAATATTTTAATTTCAAATAAACTATTTTTTGAGGGAGCTGGTTTTCCTGCACATTAAAAAATGATCTTGTGTCTAATTTGCTTTTGTGGGAAAGCAAATAAATAAAACTGCCTGGCTTTCAGACCGGGTAGTATCTGTTTTGTAATTGGTTCTTGGTCAATGTAGGGGAAACCCTTCATACTGAGACAAGTACTATTTATTTGGATACTGAAAGAGTGCCCCCTTTTAGGAGGAGCTGGTTTCCCCCCACATTAAAAATGTTAACACCTTTGCTTTCCTCGGAGGTTTAAAAGCAACACCATTTCTGCAAGTCATCTTGACTACGTTAAATTTGAACGCTTTAGACTTCCAGTCGCCTCATGGAGTAGCAGCAAGATGTCAGATTTACTTTCACTTTCTTTTCTGCCTTCGTGTCACAGGTTCAAGCCTGCCTGCCTACTCCCACTTTTTTTTCTTTTTTTTGCTCAACAATTTCAAATGAGCTATTGTGCTCATATTATACACACTTAAAATACTTGTAAGAAACTGAAATTTGGGGATTATTTATTAATTCATGGTTAATACCTATTGTTAAAATTTCACAAAAATCAGAATTTCTACAAAGTATTATCCCCATCTATCTTTGCTCCCTTGATTTAACAAAATATAATCCACGTTATTCATCTTTATGCATAGCAGCTGTGTTACAAAATTCATAATGATCAGTTAATTAGTTTAGGAGTGAAACCTGTAAATAGATCTAACCGTATACACATACCTAACTATATATTAGATATTCAACAAGTGAAATAAATATTAATATTATTAAAATGTCAAAAATTGCACATCTATAAGGTTTGTCTAAAAAATAATTTGAAAAAGTGATTTGTGAATTATGCCTTCATCTAATAGAATATCTTGAGTGGAAACTTAGTTTTATGCAATTTTTTGCATTTTTGTTTCAGAATTTTAAGATAAGGATTGATAATTTGGATTATTAGGACTACTGTTCTCATGTTGCATGTTATTCCTGAGTAAACCTGGTATAGAATTGAATATAGAAACCATTTATCTATATATATAAAAGACAAAAAAGCCGCATGCGTTTTTGTATGTCCATCAAAGGCTTTTTTTGCTGGGCTTCTCGGGGGTGGGTGGGTACTATTTCTTAGAACTTTTGATATACTCCCTAGATTGTGATATCTACAATTTGCAAACGGAGATAATCTATATCTTTTATTTGAGCAATTTTTACAAAATTCATGCTATATTGTTCTGTCGCATGTTTGTTTGGCTTTTTCGTATAAAAGTTAAACTAATCAGACCGAAGTAGGCTACCTAGCTTTCCTGCCAGGAATGTCTTGAAAGCAATTAGCTTTTATCAATGTGGATAAAACCCTTCATATAAGACAATTGCTATTCATTTTTCGGGGGAGCTTGGTTTCTCCAACATCATGGGGAAACAAATCGGCAGAAAGCGGAACTGGCTTTCAGCCAACATTCATTTTTGCACCTATGTGAACTCATTCACTTAGCAGTTAACGTTTTGATTGACATCGTTAAATTTGAACACTGTTCACTTCCTATGTCTTCTTAGTGTAGCGATAAGATATCACTTTTTTTCAGTCTTTGCATCACATGATAGTTACAGGTTCGAGCCTCCCTCCCTACTAACACTTTTTTTTTTCTTTCACACGTCCAAACACCTGGGCAACGCCGGGCACCCCCGCTATCTATTATATAAAAGTGAAAATGTGTGTTTGTGTGTGCACTTTTTTTTGTATGTCCTGCAAAGGCTATTTTAGGAGGAACGTTCGGGGAGGGGAGTACCATTTCTTAGAACTTTGTATATACTCCCTAGATTATAAGATCTCCGATTTACGAAAGGAGGTCATCTCTATCTTTTATTTGAGCAACTTTTATGTTATAAAATTCCCACTATTCTCTCTTCTTGCGTGTTTATTCGCGTTTTTCGTATATAAAAGCGAAACTACGAAAGCAAAGTTATGTTCTCGGCCTTTTGTGTCGTGATGTCCAGAAAGCAATGAGCTTTTATCAATGCGGGGAAAACCTGTCATATCAGCCAATTGCTATTCATTCGGACACTCCCCTTTTTATGGGGAGCTGGTTTTCCCCAACATCTTGGGGAAACAAACAAATACACAGAAAGCTTCAAGCTTAACTAGCTTGCAGCCAGAATTTCATTTCTCTATGATGTGATGTTTGACCTAGAAAAGCAGACGTTTGTTTAAGCACCTGCATTTTTGAAGCATTTAATTTCAACGATTCTCACTTCCTCTTAGCGTAGCGGTAAGATGTCATGTTTTCTTTTCCGACTTCATCTCAAGGCTTCGGGTTTGAGCCTACCTGCCTACTAACACATTTTTTACATTCTTTTCCTCCTTCGCTGTTTGGATTTGAGCTTGCCACTTTTTTTTCCTACACACACACACACACACACACACTGACAAACACCCGGGCAACGCCAGGCACCCCCAATAGTCTATATATATATATAAAAGGCAAAATGTGTGTGATCAATTTATGTATGTCTACCAAAGGTTTTTTTCGCCGGCATTTTCGACGGGGTTACTATGCCTTAGAAATTTTATATACCGTCTAAATCATAATATTGAAGATTTGCGAACGCATGTCGCGTCTAGATTTATTTACATCGACTTTTATAAGATTTGCGCTATTTCGCTGCGTCGCCTGTTTGTTTGGCTTTTTAGTATAAATACAGTGAAACTAAATTGAAATGTTGTGTTCTCGGCTTTCGCGCCGAAATGTCCAGAAAGCAATCAGCTTTTGATCAATGTGGAGTTTCTCCTTATATCAGACAATTGCTATTCGATTTTGACAATCCCCGTTAAATGGGGAGTTGCCCCCCCCCCCTTGGGGAAGCGAAACTAAAAATACTGCCACGTTATTGTATGCTCCCGCGATGACCTCATTTAGTGGCTACCTGTCAATCGAACCTCCTTCACTTGCTTTATAAGCCTTAACTTAACACGCTAATCAATTTCTTTCACTCGTGGCCAAGACGGTTAAGTGGTTGGCTTTTGTTTCCACCTCCGCGTTAAGGCTTCCGGGTTCAATCCCGCCTCTGGACCAAAACAATTTTTTTTTTCTTTTACACCTTTAAACACCTGGGCAACGTTTTTTTAAACAGGGTTATTACTTCGCTTATTCTTTAGTTTACCCCCTCCCCCTATACACACAGCGTTGTTATCTTAAGATTGCAGTTTCGATCTGACAGGGTTATTTATGCCATTTTTTCGCTATTTTTATGTTTTGATTTTTCTGATTTTTTTTAATATCATTTTTTTTAATAATATTTAAACAAGGTTATTACTCCCCACTCCCATACAAACCTAGAAACACCCAGGCAACGCCGGGTACCCCCTCCCGCTAGTTATATATAAAGGGTAAAAATCTGTTCAAATGTGTGTATGTATGTTTGTATGTCTGCGTAAAACTTTTGATAGAGGCGACGGATTTTCACGAGATCGGTATGATTTTGAAGCTTGACCGTTCGGATGAAAAATATTGAAAAATTGGTTAAAAACATTGTTTCCTTCAATCTCAACTAGACATCTTTCTAAAGGGAAAGGTTGCCTTTTTATCCGATATTTTCGAAAGTCATCCCTCTTTTTGATTGTCTTGCCTTAATTTAAACCTACGTCACTTCCGGTTTGGTAACGGGCACGACAACAAAGACGTCACTTTTTTTTTCTCATGTTCTTTTTCTCCTTCGCGGTATGGATGCCTGCCTACTACAACTTTTTTCTTTTGCTCAACACACCTTCAAACATCCGGGCAACGCCAGGCACCCAGGCTAGTTTATTATATAGATCTCAAACGTCTGTGCTTGTGTGTTTCTTAAAAACTTTTGTCGGCCGCATTCTTACAACATGGACCTAGTATTGTTGGAAAGAGCCATCTCTTGGACATGATATATAAGAAAAATTAGACAAAATCCTTGATTATTTTGTGTAGAAATGTTATATTGTTTGAAGGGGAGGAGTCATGTAAAAATTTTGGTTTTGATGCAGTTTGTTAATAGCGCATGTGTGAATGCGAGTTTCTAACTTTTGCTTTTTAATAGGTAGATTTGCGATGTGATGATATTGATGGTGTCTTGGTCTGGTTGATAACATGCTCGCCTAGTCTTATCTTTTTCGAGTTTGCATCCAGCATAAGTTTTTTCTATCCTATCTTAACATGATAAATATAAAACCGTTTCTTTTTAACTTTTTTAAACTGCCCAACAATTATGTTCTTTTGTTATTTTTTCTTTTTCATCCATTTTACACCATGACACAACATTTTCATATTTTTAATTGTATCTTTTGTTTTCCAAATAAAAGTGAACTCACATTCCCTCCATTTCTTTTATTTATTTTACGACTAGAAAAACTCACTGTCTGTCCATCCCTATTTACTGCTTACAAATTTTGCTTTCAGTTTCCATTCTGTATAAACTGATGGCATCCAAGTCTTATTTTTTTTTTTTAATAAAATAAAATATTATATTTAAGCAGATTTCATGACTAGGCAATGGCAAGTTTATAGGAAAAAAGTTGGTACTTATGCAGAATAAGGACTAACACATTGCCTAAATTTTTCAGGCAGTTTATACAAAATGCTGGAAGGTGCCAAACAGACCTTTTGTGATTTTTTTTTTTTTTTTTTTTTTTTACACAAACACTGGCAATTTTTTTTAACAAAAAATATATTGTTTCTATTGTTATGAAGGTACTTCAATAAAAAAATTAATTGAAAAATAAAGACAATATTCTTTTCGCTGTTATGAAGAAAATACAGTGAATAATGATTGGACAAATTTTATGAAATTTAAGAGAATTAAAATTCAAATCAAGAAAAAAACAAACACTTCTTGTAAGCTAAGTTTCATGATTAAATATTCTAATAACAAACAAAAATTTAAAAAAAAATTTTATATCATTTTTTTTTCTTTTTTAATGATTTTTTTTTGTTATATTATATATTTCTTTATTTATAATAAACCAATGATAGCAAATATTTTGTTAAATGGTATTGGCTGTTGAAATTTTATTGGCTCAGTGTTTTGGCACCTTTTGGTGTTTTACATAAAACCGTTTAGAAAATTCTGATAACACAGCATAAATATAATGCTATATATATATATATATATATATATATATATATATATATATATATATATATATATATACTGTGTGTGCAAAATCAAGACTTCAAGGCAAGGTGTTGATGGCAACAAAAAATGTATTTCATTTTACGTTACAATTGTTTCAATGTCTAGTTCGACAATTTCAAGCATTATATTGTTTGAAAATTTTCAAAAACCAGCATTTCTTCAGACTTTATGGATAAACACACTTTAGGCAATGTAGCATTTTTTGAATAGAAAGAAAAAAAGGCGGGTTGGGGGGAATCCCTAACGGGAAAAGCATGCGAGAAACATTTACCTTGGTTGTGGTTACGGAAAAGCCCATTTAAATATTAATGTATCGCCTAATTTTCGTATCCAAGTTGCTAATTTAATTTTTAATAATAACTAGAATAATTGCTGAGTTGTTTTATTGATTTGAAGAGGGTGTCACTTATTTTACCGTTAATACTGCTATGACTGAATACAAGAATGATTGTGAATTATATGACAGGAGCAGCATAAGTCATTAATAACACAACCCATTCCTTTAGATCAAAAACTTAATTTATATACTTAATTTGTTAAATAAGCCATTGTAGCAAGTTCTGGACCTATCTGATTAAATTAATTATTAAATCATAGTCGCCTTCAAGTAATCAATGAACCGAAAACACAAACGGCCTGAACTACCTCCC
The DNA here is from genome assembly GCF_053919585.1 of Euprymna scolopes. NCBI lineage: Eukaryota > Metazoa > Mollusca > Cephalopoda > Sepiida > Sepiolidae > Euprymna > Euprymna scolopes. The sequence goes on along the minus strand of NC_136518.1, from coordinate 23,567 downwards.
TTTAACCATTATAAGAAACAAAATCGACCCAGTTTCAAACAGAATTAACTAGCAGTACTTAACAACTTAATTGGATTATCTCCCTTCAAATCATTCTAAGCAATGACATAACATTTTTCAAGTAAAATAACTATGAATCTTCAGACAGTAAATAGATTAGAACACTTCACCTGAAATGTCCTACAAGGTTTATATATATTTAATACACCCATTTTACTTTATTCTCATATTCAATCAAATTCTAAACCAGAAATGATATTATATCCACATACCAATAGAACGATAATATAAAAACATTACTTGCCACTAATACGAAACTAAAACTAACCGTAACATCTTTACAAGGTTATTACGGCCATAATATATATATAGATACCAAACTTTTAAAAATTGTTTTTACAAAAAATCAATCATTGGGAAATAAAGGAATTTAGGAAGCCAACAAATATTTTTCTTTTTTTAAATGGCTTAGGGCTCCCCGTAAAAACTTCACATAACTCTGTTCTTAAATAAGGATATGAAAATTAGGCGAAACATTAATATTTAAATGGGCTTTTCCGTAACCACAACTAAGGTAAATGTTTCTTGCATGCTTTTCCCGTTAGGGACCCCCCCCCCTGCACTTTTTTTTCTTTCTATTCAAAAAATCCTACATTGCCTAAAGTGTGTTTATTCATAAAGTCTGAAGAAATGCTGGTTTTTGAAAATTTTCAAACAATATAATGCTTGAAATTGTCGAACTAGACATTGAAACAATTGTAATGTAAAATGAAATACATTTTTTGTTGCCATCAACACCTTGTCTTGAAGTCTTGATTTTGCACACACAGCATATTAATGCTCAATTATGAAATGTGATAATTTTGTAGCTTAATCCTTAAGTCAACCATTTTTGGCTTAAAACCTATTGGTATATGAAAATTTACTGAATTACATATGTCTATATATATATATGTAATGATAAGCATAAATACCAAAGTATTATATTCTTATTTGTAATTAAGAGTAGAAAGAATGATATATGTTGAAGACAATAATATCAATAAACACTATCTTTTATTATCTACATAGCACACTCTATAATACTTTACGTACATTCTTGTTAAGCTCTCCTTGTGAATAATCAAATTCTACCCAATCACATCCATCATTAAACAATCATACTGTTGACTCACTGTCTACCTGACACTCATTTGCTCTATTCCTCAAGTAGCCTTTGGGCTTTGATAAACAGTGACATTTAGTATATAAAGAAAACATTCAGTGTCTTTAAAACTAGTTCATTCAGATCATGAGGTGTGGTTCTATCATTCTACAACAAAAGACAAGTATTATGGTTCATTTGTGCTCCTAAACCAAAGAAACAGTGTTTCTCAAGATAAGCAGTGTTTCTCAAGATAAGCATGGCTAGAAAAAAAGGAATGGAGATCTTAACATTTTTTTCTGAGATGGGTATATTTGCGGGTGATACCACACTCTATGATAGGCACAAGGAGAAAACGAATGAACACATATCTAAGGTAATGGCGGAAAACCTAGAGGAAGACCTCCAGTCTGTAGTGGAATGGAGACAAAAATGGATGGTAAGATTCAATGCTGCCAAAAATTAAGCTTCTTTCCTTTAATAATTACAAGAAACCTTCTCAACCACTAATAGCTATGACTAATGATACATTACCTGAAAGTACTTTGTTCAAACTCCTTGGTTTAATGTTCACAGGGAACAGATACATTGAGGGCATTGGTGCAGCTGCTGTGAGGAAGGAGGGCTCTCTCTACTGCGTTAGAAAGTTACTTACACCTGAAAGTATCCTGTACCTCTACAAGGCCACCATTTGCCCATGTTGGGAGTATTGTTATCACATTTGGGCTGGTGTATCTGCTACTAGTCTCTCACTCCTGGACAGGGTTCAGAAGAGAGTCGCCAACCTAATAGGTACTGAACTGTCAGCTAGGCTTCAGCCTCTCTCCCACCAACAAAATGTTGGATTCCTCTGTCTATTTTACAAGCACAATGGTAGATGCTCCAATGAACTACAAGCCTTTGTACTCCCTCAACATAACTACCTCTGGCAAACCCGTCAAGCAGCAAAATCTCACCCCTACACAGTAGAGATCTCCAGATGCTAGAAAGCCTTCTACTCTAATGGTTTCTTCCTCAGAACTACTGGATGTTGGAATTCCCTTCCAGGTTCCGATTGTACTGACATGCAGAAGTTCAAGTGTAATTTAAACAGACATCATGAGACTCAACTTTCATCATAGTATCCCTGCAATTATGTCCTAGATAGTAGCCCCCCCTACATCAAAGTAGTACCATACTTTGTTTGGGATTAAAATACAATAAAAAAGAAACAAAATTAAAATGATTGTACAACAACAATGTACATTGGGCAAAATCTTGAAACAAAAAAAACATAGATATATACTTACTGAGTTTATCAAGTGCAGACGTAGGCATGATAACTGAAAAATAATAAAATAATAAAATCATTTTTAAAAATTACAATGAGAATCTTGTAATATTTTGAAACACAATGTACAGAACACAAGATAAATGTTTAAAAAAAAATTAAATAAAATTAACATTTACACACTTGAACGTAACGACTATTATTCTATAAATAGATAGGCACACGTGCACAAATCCGGAAATAGAAAGTTCTTCCTCTCTAAAGAGCCATGGCCATTCGGCAAAAAAAAAAAACCAAAAACAAAAAAAAAAAACAGACACTGAACCACTGTGGCAAAACGGACGTTAAGTATTAATTTTAAAATTCATCTTAACTCCTAACAAATGCATTTCATATTGCCTCGTTTAATTTGTTTTTCTTGTTTTATTTATGTATATTTATTTGTCTCTATATTCTTCTTGTCTTGCAAACGTTCTAAGATGAAATTCGTCACCCCCTCCCCTCACGCGACCACTACTCAAACAGGCAAAACACTGTTCACTCATGCTATATTCAAGTAAACTAGCGATAAAAAAAAAAACGGGAATTATTCTCTTATGTTAGATAAAGTTAGGACTTTATTTAAGTAATATACTTAATATCTATTACTATAAGCTTGCTTGTATTGAAAATGTTTGCTTCCTTGCTAGCCAATCAAACCATCGAATATAGTTAGTCTTAATTTCAATTATATTTGAAACTAAAATGCACATTGACATTAGCTATGTCGCTAGGACTATTACTGAATAGATACACAATGATTCGAGCTTTACCAAACTGACTGCATTAATTATTAATCCCGACGCCCCATGTACTAATAGTTTCTCTCATTACGGTACAAGCACCCCTGCTGGATTGCTACGTATATCCAATATGTACTTGCCTCCAGGACGACTACTTATGTCTGATTTGCATGTTAAATTTAAAAAAAAAAAATTCTTTTTCTCTTCTCTAACTAAACTTTACTTAACACTCAAAATTCTAATAATTAATTCTACTGTATTCTGTAAGTTTAATCATCTCCTGAAAACTAACAATCTGCTCTATTCCCCAAGCTGCCACTAACACTCATACATTACACCCGACTTGGATGGGGGTCTTTAGCTTTCAGCCCTTAACCTTTGCATGCTGACTGACTGGAAGTCATGATCGCTAAACATCTGTACATTTCTACCCCTTAGGCATGCATTAGTTTATTCTTATCCAGGTAGATACTTACTAACAACAGTCTGTACTTGATTTACAACTATCTATATTACATAGTAATAGCTGTCCCTTCCTTAGCTTTCCAATGTTAAATACAAATACTGAACCGATACTCTTTAATGCAAAATACAACTTTGGATTTTTTAAATGAAAGCTGAAGATATCGTCATTAGAAATGGAATGGATGGTCACATTCAATGCTGCCAAGACTAAACTTGTTTCCTTTGATAATTACAAGAAACTTTCTTTTCCACCAATAGCAATGGCCAATGACTCTTTATTTGAAAGTACAGCTTTTAAACTCCTTGGTCTAACGTTCACAGGAAACATGAGTTGGAACAATTACATTGAGAGGACCACTGCGAAGAAGGTAGGTTCTCTCTACTGTGCTAGAAAGCTACTAACGCTCGAAAGTATCCTGTACCTCTATAAGGCCACCATTCGCCCATGTATGGAGTATTGTTGTCATATTTGAGCTGGTGCATCTGCAACTAGTCTCTACCTCCTAGATAAGGTTCAAAAGAGAATCGCCAATCTGATAGGTCCTGAGCTGTCATCTAAACTTCAGCCTCTGTCCCATCGACGAAACGTTGCACCCCTCTGCCTGTTCTACAAGTACTTTAACGGTGAATGCTCTGACGAACTGCAAGCACTTGTGCCCCCTCGATGCAAATACCCCCGACAAACACAACAAGCGGCTAAATCCCACCCCTACACAATAGAGATCCCTAGATGTAAGAGAGCTTTCTACTCCAGTAGTTTCTTCCCCCAGGACAGCTAGACTTTGGAATTCCCTTCCGGGTCCCTGCTTCCCCAACTGTACTGACATGCAGAAGTTCAAGTGTAACGTGAACCGACATGTTGCTGCCCAACTCCCTACACAGTACCCCTGATGACTATGTCCCTGATAGTAGCCCCCTACAACAAAGTGGCAATGTGCCTTGTTTGGGGTGAAAATGTAATAAAAAATTTTTTTAAAAAAACAAAACAAAAAAACTTTCTTTTGCTTTATGGTTTCTTCAAAGATTTAGGTGTTGCAGGATCATGGATGATTATAGCTCAAACATACAAACGATCTCTCAAGGCTCTGTCCTACAACTGGCTATCATCCATTCAATGTTTTGTATGACTCATGGAGTATCAAGATTGAGGACACCTGAATCTTTACAGATAGATTAAAAAAATGAAATGGTTTGTTAGAGAATGATATTTATTTTTTTCTATTTTGATAAACTGAGCTGACATGCTTAAATTGACAGCAGATTTCATGATTCTTAGAATATTTTATTGATTAAAGATTTATATTTAAATTTAATAGAAAGTTATGAATTAAAAAGTATATACAAAAAAAAAAAAAAATGAAACATGCTTTTTCACTTGGAAATCATTTTTAAAAAATCTTCTTTTAAAGTAAAACTTATTTGTAATAACAGGACTATGAAAGGATAGAGAAATATGATTAATCCACAGGACATGACATATTTGTTGATATTGGATTTGAAAGCGACCATGTTGTAATCTGTAAGAAAACATTCCCATGATAACGTGTTCCATTAATGAGAAGTTGTTGCAAAGAAACTTTGAATATGATCTTCAATGTAAGACATCTTCTAAAGCACTTCTTTACTCCTCCAGCCACTAATGCCCCTCATAACCACATAACTCTTGACCGGTCTGAGCATTATACCTGAATTCAAATACATCTCACATAATATTATGTTTGCTTTACAAAGAAGGCAAATTCGATCCATACTAGCAAGACTCAAGTAGGTTTGTTTACCCTGTTCTACCAGTAAATTGTTATTCCTTATTAAGAGTTATGGAGAAAATAGAGGCCTCATTTTCTCTCGTATAACAGAGTTGAAAAAAAATTTTTTTTAATTGGACCACTTACTTTTTCCTCCTTTCTCCAAGTCGTCCCGATCACCCATCATCGATACAGAATAACATTTGTAACTACTTTTAAAGTAGTTCCCAATGTCAGAGAAGAATGCACCAAGGTTAATCTGAAAAACAAAAGAAACAGATAAGTAGTAAGAAAAATAAATAAAACTTACCTACTTTGATAGAAGAAAAATGTTAGATCATCGATCAAAGACGTTATATTGTCATATCTTTGTCTTGATGATGATGAGTGCTGGATCATTAACGAGTTCTAGAAATGTTGTGAGGCTGAGCTGCTAGAGAAGCTGAATTATCAAAATCATTTGAAGATTTTTTCCTGACTGAATAAAACTTAACCATGGCTCAAAATGAATAAATAATAAGATGATTCGTAACTGGACAGTTAGCTCTTTATATGTGCCCCACAGAATTTCTTTTTTCAGACTAATGGTTCATCATTTCCAAAAGCCAAAAGCCATTCCAGGATAAGGGTTGGTAATATTGTTAGTTGAATGATGGAACAGTACGATAAAGGATAGAGAACTATGATTAATCCACAAAATGATAGCACAGATATTTGTTGACACTGGGCTATAAAATGACCCTGTTGTAATTTGTAAAGAAATATTCCCGTGGTAACATGTTCCACAGGTGGTAAATTCTTGAAAAACACTTTGTTCTGAAAGTTCAATTCTTTGATATACATTGGTATTCGTTGAAAGACAAGTTCTTGCTGAGAAGATTTTTTCAAGTGGTCAGAGAGAAAAGCTTGAAACTCAGTTGAGCACTTACCATGGTACTATTGGTAGAGTAGGGAAAGACTATTAATGTCTCTTCTGAGACTGCAGAGAAGAGATCATCCCACACTAGATTACAAAGTCAATTTTATACTCTATCAATGCAAGAAAAAGTCCTCTAAGCAGCAGCTCCCCAGATGTGGCAGTAGATGTACACAGATGCAATCATAAGCATAAACACTCTGACACCAACACACATAACACGTTAACTATTCCACATTGTCGTCTGCTCATTACAAACAAATGTATAAAGTTATTCATGTAAATACTTCAAACATTTTTCACTGAACTTTTCTACAATGAAAACCATAGGCATCAAATGACTATTACTTTATTTATTTTTATCTATATACATATACATTTCTAGCACTCCCTCATATTTAAGTATTATCTAAAACTGTTTTCCTTAAAAGGATCTCCTCCAAACTAGAACCACTAAAAAGACCCTTCAAAAATTTCGTCCCTACAGTACTTGTATTAATAATCAACTAAAATGCTGACTAATTTTTACTAGATCATATGAAAAGGAAGAGTAATTTTGAAGTCGATTCTTTTCAATGATTCATCTCTATTTTAATGTTACTTATAGCATAAAGGAAGATGACGTCCATACCTTTTGCAAAGAGTTTTTATCAAGAATATAAGAATGTAATTTCTTTTAAAAATATGTGGCTAACACTAGATTTGTATTTCATTGGATAACATGTGCATTTGTTTTTGGCCTTTTACAAATCACCATGTTGAAATATTAAAAAGTTAACAGCTCCGAGCCAAAAAATATATCCGAATTATAAAGTCAAGTTTCCTACCACTGTGCCACAGTAAATTGGTGTCTTGTAGAATGAATATTGATCAACCATAAATAGGTTATAGGAAACTACAAGTTGTTATAGGTGAGAAATAATTTTCATAATGTTATAACTGGAGAAGAAAAATTCACATTATTACTTATGTGATATTATTACTCATTACTTAAATATCAAATAAAGAAGAAATAAAATGTATAATGAACACTGTGTTTAAATTGTCAGATATTTTGAAATTTTCAATTTTAATAAACATTGGTAAGTGTTTATATGTTTTCTATCAACTTATTTACAATATTAATATATTCTTTGTAGATATTTCTTATCTGATATTTAGGTGGTGTAAATTTATGCTTTAAACAGGAAAATAAAAAAACATGTTTGAGTACGATAAACTTCCTCTTTGATTTTTTTTTTTTCAATTTTAGATTTTATTCACTCTTAATTATAGACAAATTTCTAAAAAGAAAAGGTGACAATAACAACAATAATTCTACATCTTCATTTAAAGACCAACAGTTTAGTGGTTGTATTGTGACAATTATTTAAAAGTTGGACTTCAGTGATCTAGAGGTAGATTAATTTTCTGCTTTGTGTTTTGTGTGGCCAAACACTGTCTAATGATACAATGATTCCAAATAAGATGACAAGCCACCTTACTACTAATCATCTTAACCTTCAAACTAAACATGGACATTTCTAACGGTTGTTATAATTAAATGTAGTGAAAAGTTGACTATTTAATAAAACAATAACTTTGTCCAAAAAATCTTAATTAGATTTTGATTTTGGTCCCAGAAGACTGTGAGCATGACCTTGCCAGCGGAAGGTTGCACCCTTGCCTTCTTTGGAGGGGGTGAGTCTAAGTGCTTCTACTGCATTGACTGGGCTTTGGTCTCTGGATCATAGTGATGGACCCAGGTTTCATCCTGTGTAATCAGTCTTTTGAAAAACTTTGACTCATCTTCTTGGCACATCTCCAAATTCATCCTTAAGCACTCGACGCGTTCTCACTTCTGGAATGGTGTGAGCAACCTGGGAATCCATCTGGCAGACACCTTATGCATATGCAAATGGTCATAAATGATAGTTTCCACAGACCCTGTATTAATCTTGACATCTTCGGCTATTTGGCGAATAGTAATGCGCCGATCTTCCAAAATGGCAGCCTCAACTTGACGGACAGATACCTCATCAATGGCAGAAGGGGAGGGGGCCATGTTTGAATTCATGATGCCAGCGTTTTACAAGGTCATATGATGGGGCATTATCACCAGAAGTTTCTTTAATTTCATCAAAAGTCTCCTCTGTCGTGTGTCCTTTCAAATACAAAAACCGGATCACTGCTCGACATTCAACAGGCTCCGTTTCACACCCGACTCAGTTCAAACACCTGTAAAACAGAAACCACAATTAGTTCAGAGCTATAAGTTGCCACATAACCCGTAGAGATATAAATCATTGCACATGCAAAATTTCAGCTAGATCAGACAACTGGAAGTGAGTCAGGGGCATTACTTTTTGCACGCCCCTCGTATATAAGACCCTGGATACATGACCAGACTAAACTAGCCCTTGATATGCAGCTAGGCACAACTAGCCCTTGACATTCACATTATTAACACTACTTTTTGATTTTGACATGTTCTTTATGCTGTCAAATACTCATCCTATTATCCTCCACAATTCATTTGTGTTATTGCAGCCACTCCTCTCATCATATGCAAATTAGTTTTTAAAACCACACAATTATAAATGTATGCTACAGAATATTAATTTATTAGAAATTTAAAAAATTAAATAATCAAATTAGGAATACCTAAAGCTGTTTTATAGATGTTTAAAGTGTTATGTAGCATGATAGAATTAAATAAACAGAGCCTGTTTTGATTTTAATATAGTTTAACTAATTATTATAGTTAGGATGGATGAAAAAGAACTTTTGCATTTATTTATTTAGAAATTACCAAAAGCTACCATTTATCCTTTATGACATCATTCAATTTCTGGTAATCTATATTATATTTCTCTTTCACTTTTTCCAAAAAACAATTGGTCCAATTTACAAGAAGGGGTCACTTTTTTTTATCAACATTTATGCAAAAACATTCACGCCTTGCAATGACTAAGCTTAATTTGAATGGTGGCTACGTCATATGTCACGGGGGCTGTGGTGACTAAACTGTTAACTTTTTTTACACTTCCTTTTCCTCTTAGCATTACAGGTTTGAGCCTGCCTGTCTGCTTACAATTTTTTTTTTTTGTATTCGCACAGGTACCACTGCTATTTTTCTTTTTCTTAGAGAGTTGGCTAATTGTTTTTTTTTTTTTTAAATTGATCAATTATTTTGTATATATATATTTTTTGTGCTTGCTTGGGTACTCGCTGCTATTTTCATTTTTTTGGAGGGTTTTGAAACATTTTTTTAGGGCTCTGTTGATCAATACCCTTACCATAAAACTTCTCCACATCCAAGCAACGCAGGGTACCCCTGCTACATAAAAGGCAAAATGTGTGTTAGTATGCGTGTTTGCATGTCTGCCAAAAACTTTCAAAACATATAACAAACATTGACAAAATTGGTTTGTCAAAATAATAAATCTCTCAGACGACAAGTATGTAAAAATTGGCCAAAAAGATTAATTCTTTAATAGTAAACTGGGCTGTTTTTTTGCAAGGATGGTTCAGTTTTTGCGTCTACATTTTTGTAAAGTCATTTATGCCTCGCAATCTCAATGTACGTTTAAAATGTTATTTCGAAGGTTTGTGATCTCACAAGTGCGCTGTGGGCGAAACAGCTAATGCGTTTGCTTTTTTTCACCTTCTTTTCCTCTTTCACATAACAGGTTCGAGCCTGGTTACTGCGACTAATCTTTAATTTTTTTTGCACTCGCACGGGAACTTGCTATTATTTTAGTTGTTTTGTTAGGGTGTTGGTTGCTCAATAGCCTTACTATATCATCTCTCCACACCCGGGCAATGCTGGGTACTCATGCTAGTGACATCACAAGTCATCATGGTCTGGTGAGCAAAAGTGTTTGCCAAGTAATGTTTTTCCCTTCTTTCCCATTTCATGTTTGAGCCTGCCTACTGCAACTAATTTATTTTTATTTTATTTTGCAGTCGCATGGGAACTCGTTGCTGTTTTGATTGAAACAAAAGTTGTTTTGATTCATTTTTTTGGGGGGGATGCATTCCAAGTTATCACCTACTTCTTCCGTTCTTTTTTAGGGGCTGCTGATTATCCTTAGTATAGCAGCTCTGTCCAAACTGAACTTCATGTTCACCTAGGCAACACCGGGTATCGATGCTAGTCTAATTAGCAATATCAGACACCATAACATTCAGCACTGGACAAGGCATACACTGCTACTTAATTTGACACTCATAGTTTTTAAATCAGTAATAAGTACATTTCTCCTACATCCATCAAAATAAAACTTATATAACTGGATTCATAATAAAATTTACTTTAAAATGATATTTTAATATTTTTGTTGTAATTTGTATATTCAAAGAAATCACTATTTAAATCCAACTATTAACGATGAAACATGCCAACATAGCATGCCTGCTTGCGTTAGAGGACCTTTAGCAAATAAGCGGGCAGGGTGTTTTCACATAACTACTCGAAGCAGAAGTTGTACACACTGAATACATTTCTAATTGTTTTAGCTAATTAGAGAAAAGAATTGTCTTTGCTATGGAATTTGAACACAACATGTACATCTTTCCAGTCCAAAGTTAGAATGTCTCAAAGTTGATGCTTTGTAGTACAAAGATAAGTAAAGATAGAAACTGTGTTCAAGTGCTGTTTAATAGTGAATATATTAATTTCTTTTGTCCTAAAATTTTAAAAGAATTAGATAAAGACTTTTTATACTAGTGTAGATAAAAGTAGTGAGAAACACATATAAACATGAGAATTTTTGTGTGCCATGATACACACAAAAAAATAACTAACTTACAAAAAAAAGAATATTTAAAAAAAATAAATTCTTTGAAAAAGAATGGCCGACAATGATCATGCTTTTAAATGAGCTAAAATGCATAAACCACTTATCCCGTTAAGTAAAAGCATAACTTTTACAGGGTTTGTTTTACAATCCACAAAGGTATGAAAAAGTGGTCAAAAAATAAATATATAACAAATAAGTATTAAAGGCAAGTTACTCTTCTACCTACCTCGATAAATTTTTGGTGTTGTAAATGTTTATTCTGTCAAAAAAACAAGTAGTGTCGAGCGTTACATAAGAACAAGAAAAAATGGCTGCAACGTCACTTGACGTCTCGACAATGACTTAAAAATTAAAAAAATTATACAAAATAGTGGTAGAAACACACCCGATAATTGTCACAGTAACTTGAAGCCGTTAAAATGAAATTTAATTATACTTATTAGTTTAATGTACTTGGATACATTGTAATTGTAATCTGTACAAAATTTCCTTTCATTTGATATGCTACAAGCCATATTTTGTTAATAATTTCTTTGAATCGTGTCGTGGTTACCATCTTGGATATTTCATGGTGTAATGATGACAAATGATAATGTCCATAACAATAATATTTTGCATGTTGATAAAGTCTTACCTCCTATTTTTTTAAAAACTGTTTTTATGATACTTCTACTTAAAGCCGTTAAAATGAAACTTAATTTTGCTAATTAGTATGCTAATTAGTTTAATGTAATTGAAAACAATTTTGATCTATACAAAATTTCCTTTCATTTGATAAGCTACAAGCCATATTTTGTTAATAATTTCTTTGAATCGTGTCATGGTGGCCATTTTGGATTTCCTGGCTGCTTTCTTGGATTTCCTGGTCATCATCTTGGATTTTTCATGTTATAATGGCAAATGATAATGTCCATCAGAATAATACTTTGTATGATGATAAAGCTTTACTTATCATTTTTCTTAGCTGTTTCTCTGATGTTTCTACTTAAATCTGTTAAAATGAAACTGGAATAAGCTAATTAGTATGGTAGTTAGTCCATAAGTTTTCAAGTGAGATGGTCGTAAATAACGCCAACTGAACTTTGTGGCATTATGATATTATGTTCAAAATTTCATAATATCTTAAAAAGATCTGAAGCTATAACTTTTTAAAGATGGGTTAGTCTGTAAATTGTGCAAATTTCCTACCATTTTCAGTCACAAGCTTACATGCATTTGAATAGGACTGACTTAAGGCAAAATGTTCAGTGAACCACACATTTTTTGATACTTTGAATGGTCATAACTCCAGTTCTAATGGGCCAATTTTAAAAAACTAAAGATATTATTTCTTTGTTTTTTTATGCTGTTATGCATTTGTATGTCTGCTAAAAACTTTTGTCATCCGCATCCGACTGGGTTGAAACTGGTACCATCTGCAAGAGCAATGCCCTGACTGCATAATATGTCAAAATTAGAAAAAAAAAGATTAATTCTGTGCCAGTCAACTGGACCACTTTTTGGAAGAGGAGTCCTTTTTAGTATTGCTTTTTTTGCAAGTCACGCACACATCAAACTAAAACTATGTTTAAAAAGCTTATTTTGCAAAGTCATGACACATAAGCATTCATGGCTGTGTGAGCAAAATAGTTTGTAAGTTTTTACAGTCTTCCTCTCTTTTGCATTTAACGTTCGAGCCCATTTTTTTTTCTTTTTTGGTCGCATGAGCACTCCTTGCTATTTTGAATGAAAGAAAAGTTGTTTTGATTTATTTATTTTATTTTGGGTGGAGGGGATATTTTTAAAGTGCACAGGCAGCAAAAAGTGTTCAATATCTGGAGAATAGCTTCTCTTCATATCCCTTCTGCCAAAATAATTGGTGGGAAGGTTGTCACATACTACTTTTTTGGGGGGCAATTACATTTTCGTGTTTTTAATCTTATATTTTTACAATTGTTCTGAAGGTTGCCTACGATCAAGATGACATAGTAATGAAAAACTGCTTAATATCCTAAGTATACGAGGTGTGTTCAAACGGAACGTCATGTCGACTCTGGCAATGCTGAGTATCTATGCTAGTAGAAATATAAATGGAAAAGATGAAAATCAGAAATGTATTCTTATCAGAAACATGGCTGGCATCATTGTGTTTGTTAAAACGTTATCCCGGTACCCAAAGTTTTATACAGAATAAAATTCTCTGAATCTGAAATGTGGTAACAGAATGCCCCTTCTATAAAGAAAGGACACAGTGTAAAAGAGTGTGGTGGGGGTAGTAAATTTATATGGAGAGAATATGGTTGCTAAGACGTATTTGGAAGAAACATATCTTGGAATTAATGTTATATTTTTGCCATTATTAAAAAATATAAGAATATTTTTGTGAAACCCGCTTTAGGATGTGTTGCAGGTGGTGAGTGAAAAGGGCTTGTCTAGGAAGTCTTGGGTTATTTTCCTATTGAAATTGAAGTTTAGGGGGGAAAAAATCGAGATTAATTTATTTATTAGAAGAAGATAGAAGAAAGAAAAGATAATTTAAATGGTACTGGTAAAGCTTTTGAACCAGACAAAGCCAATTTTTCGTTCAGCTTTTCTGCAAAGAGGTGGTAGATGCAAGAGGATAAGAAAAGTAGATGATAAATTTACTTCTAAATTGATTAAATTGTAAATTAGCGTTTATCAGAAAGTTCCAGAGAAAAAAAAAAGGGGGGGGTGAAAAACAAAGAAAAAATAGTCAACAAATAATTATTACCAAAAGCAATAAAATTAGCTAAGGTTAAAAAAACAATTATCTGGTTCTAAAGCTGAACCAGTATCGAAAAAAATTGAATTTTCTCGTGAAATAATAATAATAATAATGAATTATAAAGTTGTCAAAAAATAATTTTTAATAAAAATAAATATACTGTTAATGTTTTTCTTGATTTAAAATGATGTTTCATCATATATATATATATATATATATATATATATATATATATATATATATATATATTGGGGGGGGGGGATACCGCCTCATTTTGCTTTTGACAACGATTCGTTTTCATTCGGCCTTTTTCGATTGTTTATCTAATTCAGCGCCGGCAAAAATCGGTTTTGTCTATTTCAAAAGCTCAATTTAATAATTGATTTTGTTTGTTTTTTATTTTTTATTTTAATAAAATCGTTTGGTCATTAAATTAATAATTAAACAAAATACTTATAAAACTATAACTAATTTCTAAAAAATCTCGAATGTAAAAAGCTCCCAAAATGTTAAAATTAAAACGAGGATTTGCTAGGAATTAAAATGTAGTTCAAATGATTTTTTTATTTAATAGTTTAAAGTTTAAAGACTCAACTTCCTTTCAAAAACTGGAATGCTAAGAAGTACTCTCAAAAGAATAATATATTTCAACATAAACAAAAAATTAAAATGGCCGACTTATTTACGAAGAAACCGAAATGCACTGTGATTAATTTAATTTCGTAATATTATTTTTAAATAGGATTTCAAATAATCGTTTTAGTACTTCAACCTACTCAATTTTCCATTTGAATGAACATTCAATTAATAGTAAATAAAACATTCAATGTATAATTATTAAAGTTGCGTTGTCACGAGAAATGTACACACACGAGAAATATCCTGATTGTAAATTATCCAACGTCGAGTTAAGTCAACAAACTTATCAAAAAAGAAAGTAACAATCAAATGAAATTTAATTAATTGACTTTTACTTACCATAATTGTTTTTTTGTTACCAATATAAAAAGTGTTTTTTTTTCTTCTTTTCTGTTAAAAACGAAAAATGAGTTTTAAACAAAAAAGATTATTTTGTGTTGTGTTTCGATTTCAAATTTGAAACCGGAACCGGAAGTCTAATGACAAAAGATAAGTCATAGCCACTTATCTCCCCTTTTGTCGAACTTTTCCTTTTGTTCTCCCCTCCCTCAAAGTCGTGTACGTATCATTGGTTTTAGTAGATGCTTAGTATAGTTGATAAAATATAAACTATTCACTTCATCATGGCCTTCGTATTGAAAAGTGCAAACTGAACCCCCCCCCCAAAAAAAAAAACGCAATTATTTGTTAGATCAGATTTTTTCAAATAATTTGTTTCCACAAGTTTGTTAATTTACTAATAAATAATTAAAAAATAATTTGTGATAATAGTATGGATTTTAACTAGATAAAACCGACTTTTGTCGACACAGAAATACGTAAAAAACCCGGAAAGAGACGAAGGAAAACGATTCGGTGTCAAAATTAAAAACGAGGTGGCTTCTTAAACAAAGTGTGTGTGTGTGTGTGTGTGTGTGTGAATAAGCAATGAAAGAAAAATACTTTTGGAGAGTTTATTTTGGGTGAGATGTTTTGAGATAGCCGGTTTCAGAGTAATATTTTCAGTGAAAAAGGTTTTTAAGTTTATAATTAAATGTGAGAAAATGAGAGACATGTTACGATAAGCTCAAACAAGTTTGAGTTTGGGGGCATACATTTACAAAAGATATTTTATATATGTTAAAAAATGTAACAATAAAACAATAGGAAAAACATAGAATGTTCTTGATTATTTTAGAGTCACTGTAAATCAAGGAGGATTCTTTAGTTGAGATATCAAAGAAGTCAAACACAATGTTATCAGAGTGATTATTTATGAATATCAGGAATAATAGTGGTCCAAAAATCGACTCCTGAGGCATTTTTGCATTAACGGCAGTGCATTATACAGATCTAAAAATCGTAATCAAAACTTCTCCTCCTAATACTACAAATCATATTTCATTAAAAGTTATTAATACGATTCAATGTTCATTTGGTTTCAATGAGAATGGTTGGAAATATTTCAATGAATAGGTTGGTTTTAGATGAGCCGACAACAACGGAGGAATTCAAGCATTCTCTGTATGTGTGTGATGTTTTGTAAGTGTGAATTAAGGCATTGCAGCAGGCTCAAAGCTCAACAGATGGGCACCAAAGAGACACCGGTCCATGGACTTCAGCTCAACTGTTTTTTTAAAGAAAATTTTGAATTTTTGTAGCATTCTGGGTGGATTGAAAGCGGCAGTTTTTATAAATTCGAAGAAAGGCATGTGATTGGTTTAGAATATTTTTATTTGTTCTTATTAAATCAGGTGAGTGTATGCGTGAAGCTACATGGGCAGAAACGAATTACAGAATTTTTATTTTGGATACCGAGGTGTAAACATCGGTGACCACATACTCATATTTATTTTTATGATAATTTATTTTTTGACAGAGAAAGAAAAAAAAAAGATGGAGAAGAAATGGAATATTTTTCCATGAGAAAATTAACATTTTTTTTTTACTCACATTCGCTACAAACAAGGCATATCACCACATAACAGAACTACTATTTGGGACCATGTTTAAGGGAGATGAGAAAGATATTAGTTTATGTTACATTTAAACTTCTGCAAGCCAGTACAGTCAGGGAAACAGGTAGCAGGAAGGGAAATCCAAAATCTAGCTGTCCAAGGGAATAAACTATTAAAGTAAAATGGTTCCCAGCATTTAGAGATCTCTACAGTAAAGGTGTGTGATTTTGTTGCTACGTGAGTTTGACGGAGTATGTCGAGGAAGTACAAGTGCAATGAGTTCATCAGAGTTCATTCTATTGAAGTAGTTGTAAAACAAGCACAGGAATGCAAAATTACAGCGATGGGACAGGACTTGGAGCTTAGTTAACAGTGTGGGGCCTACTAAATTGGAGAATCTTCTTTGGATCCTGCCCAAGAGGGAGAGACTAACAGTAGATACACCAATCCAGATGTGGCAACAAAACTCCATGCATGGGCAAATAATGACTTTCTAAAAGTACAGGATACTCTCAGGTGTGAGTAATTTTCTAGCACAATATAGGGAATCCACCTTCTTTGCAATGTCATCAATGTATTTGTTCTAATTCATATGACCTGTGAATGTTAAGCTGAGCAGTTTGGAGGAAGAACTCTCAAGTAGGATGTCAATAGTTATGATTGGGAAGGCTTCTTGTAATTTTTAAAGGAGAGCAGCTTAGTCTTAGTAGCATTAAATGTTACCACCCATTTATGGCTCCATTCCATTGTAGTTTGGACGTCATTTTCTAAAGATTCTGCCATTGCCTTAGTCGTATCGTTGGTAAATATACCCATCTCAGACACAATGTTATCAGAGGGATCGTTTGTGAATATTAGAAATAATAGTCGTCCAAGGATCAACTCCTGAGGAATTACTGCATTAATGTTATGTCATTTGGATGTATGACGTGACCGTCTTGGGGAGTGATACTGCTCCTCATTGGGAGGTTAAAATCCATTAAAACCCTGAGTAGGGCTGCATAAATATGCTGATATTTTCCGTTAAATGTTGATTAAATCCCGGACAGCGGCAGGTGACCTATAAAAAGGGACGAGTTTATTGTGCTTTGTAAAAAACAGACAGATATTTTTAATGTTTAGAACAATGACAGAGACAGATATTTTTATTTTTTAAAACAATGACAGGAAATGTCAGTCAGAATAATGAGGAATGGTATTGTGTGGCCTGAGGAATATTGGCTCAGACGTTCTGGGTTTCTGAGTAGAGAAATTGACAAGGTTTGACCTTTGGGGTCGTGTGAAAGTGCAGTTGAGTCTTGGTCCCAGATTTGCAGGCCATAGCGATCTGTTGAGGTGCACACACAAAAAATGAATCTGAGGATTCCCCAGAAAGTGTGTCGGACCCTGATTGGTTTAGCAGATCGCCAGACCTACCCCGTTATCTTAGTATAAAAACGAATATCTGGGCCGAAATAAACAGATTGAAGCCAAATCTTGGAGGTGTCTAAGTTTTTATGATATTACACATGCTCCCGGAGGATGCCCCAACCCCTCTACACCCATTCTGACTGCCATCGTGAGAACGAAAAATAAGATTTTGGGAGAATCTTGATGTTTTCTAGTGTAATCAAACTGAACGATGTATATATGTAAAAACTTGTAACTTTCATGAAATTAACTTTTTTTGTAGTTAGAAATCCTGAGTATGTCTTCTTTTCCTGACATGCATGTGGAGCTATTTGCTTTTCAGCAGAAATCAACACAGAGCTGAGATGCTGAGAAATTATGTGAAGACATCCTAGAAGATAGACGATAACGATCAAACAGTTTCAATGAGGTCAGAGGCCAATTGCTGACCAGAGCAGGAGCTCTCTTTACAGATGTACATCTATCAAGGACAACCTGAATATTCTTTTTGTCTAAGAAGGATCTAATTATATCTAATATTCATCGAGTTATGCTGCATGATTTACTTTTTATTACAAGCCCTTCATGCCAAACTTTGTAAAAGGCTTTGAATATATCAAGGGGTACAGCTCTGGTTTTGCCCGCCTTATCCACTACATTGTATATGTATTCAGAGATGACCATTAAAATATTTGCAGTAAGATTACATTGCCTAAATTCATACTGTCAATCAGAGAGAAGATGATGGTGGACTAGTGCTTGATTGATTAATGTATCAAAGATTTTATCAAAAAGGGGAAGAAGACTGAGAGGGTGATAATTGAGAGAGTCAGTCCTTTCACCAAAAATTCTTCTACACTGGTGCCACAGAGGCCATTTTTCAGCTATTTGGGAAGCAAGATTCAGCAAGAAATTTGTTGTAGAGTTTGTAAAGTATAAGGGTTAGCTTAGCTTATTGATTAGTATGGCAGGTATAGCAGGAATGAGATCAGGCTCACATACCTTGGAGGTGTCTAAGTTTTTATGATATTTCAATATATGAGAAGGGGTGATTTTCAGATCATCAAATATGGTTTCACTCTGTAACTGTCCGTCTTGGGTTCGATTCCACCTCTACACGCCCTCCCTCGCATTGTGGTTCAATGTTTTGAGGCTCTAGAGTAGTCATACAACGTGCCCCATGTCTGTGGGGATAGGTTCCTGGGTGGTTGTGTCACCCTTCTGCTATGACGCACCGGTTCCTCCTCCTCAACCTCCGTCATTCCAGGGGATGCTGTGTCATCCACCTCCATCTGTTCTGGCAGAGTGTCACATATTTCGAGCTGGCGCTGATCTGTATCAGTGGTGGACCATTTTCCTGGTATTTTGGGCCCTGTTAGGTTGTCTATGGTATCCAACATTCCTGGAGGTTCCTCAGGTATCGAGTGACAAGGGGTATCTACACCTGGGTTTACTCTTCGGAGGAATCTGCGATTGTGACAGGTTACCCGGTTACTCCCATCAATGCATACATTATACTGCCGGTTGTCTTGGCCCAACTTGGTTTTGGACCTGCACTGTTTCCCCGATTTTTACTTCCTGAAGTGGGTTACTTTTTAGATTGTATTCCCTTTCATTCTGTAAGTGTCTTTTTGTCATCGCTGTTTCCCTATAATGACTGATTTCTCTCCAGCGTTTATGGATACAATATCGGTCCTGGAGCACTGGGAGATGGTCCTTTATCATGCGACCATAGAGCATGATCGCTGGAGACATATGTAGGTCTTGTACTGAGGTGTTGCGATGAGTCAGTAGGGACCTAGCTGCCCGGTCATGGCATAGGTGACTGCAACTGTCTGTGCTATCAATAAATATCCTTTAATGGCCAGTTCTGCTCTCCTGTTGCTTTGAGGGTAATATGCCATTAATGTTCATTTCCTTATGCCCCAATTATCTAGGAACTGGTTATATTCACTGGAGTCAAACGATGGTTCGCCATTGGTTGGCAGTTCCTCCTGGACGCCGTACATGCAGAACCAGTTTTGTAGGGCGTCACATGTGGCCTTGGCATTCCTGGACGACATCAGAGTGACTTCTACCCATCCGGTTTATCTATCTGCATATATTAGGTTGTTCTTCCTTTGTAAATCGAAAAAATCCGTCACCGTCTTCTGAAATGGAAACTCAGGGTTCGAGGGCAGCATTAGGGGTTCCCTGGGTTGTGACGGAGCCATTACGTTGCATACTTTGCACTGGGCCCATGTCTGATGAATGCACCAAATGGAGCGATTCCAGTACCTCTGTACATAGTTTTCTGGCTATGAGGATTTTATTTTTCATTATTGTCACCCCTTTCAAGCAATATAACTCTTCTTTCATATGCCAAAACGGCGAATTGTCTCCGGCAGTTCATGTCAAGATTTAGGGAAATCATTTTGTGTGAATTCAGTGAGGGAACAGCATTCCTCGTCAGTAGCAGCTGCAGCCACAATCCTGTCTCATGTTATTGCCCTTAATTTGGGGCCCTGCTCAGAGGTGTTGTTAAATGATGCTCTTATGGCACTATCCATGGCTTGTGCGATGTCCTTTTTGTTTGATTCCTCCTAGCTTGATGTTACTGGGCATCTTGATGTACAGTCTGGTGCCGCATTGAGTTTGCTAGGGAGATGCTTTATTCAAAATTTGTACATCAAGGACCATACTTTGAAGTTGAACAGTCTCGGGTTCTTTATTTCCTCCAGAGCTTTGTCCAAGAAGATTTTCACTAAGGGCTTATGGTCCACGGTGACTGACAGTTCTGGGCATCCCAAAACGAACATCCAGCATGCTTCCAGTTCATAGACTAATGCAATGCCTCTCCTTCACTGGTGCGTATTGGGACACTGCGTCATTAGTGAATCAGGAGCTGGCCAGGATTAATCTCCAGTGGTCCTCACCACACTTCGGTACAGCTTCAGTGGCACAGTTGTACTGCTTCTGGAAAAGAAAATATCCCAAGCCTGTCCTACTGAAGTCTATCAACAAACAAGTTGGTCTGTTCACTTCGAAGGTTCTTACACAGTTCTCGATATCTTCTGTGACCCTTCTTTTCGACTCTTTGAAGATTCGATCGAGTGTGCTGTCCCAGTAGCACTTTCAATTTTTTTGTCTTCAGCAGCTCCCGGAACCGGAGCTTCAGCCTGAGAAAAAGCGTAGGCTACCTGGTTTACCATTATAAACCAGGATCTTATGTCAGTTATATTTTTTTGTGTGAGAAATTACGTTATAGGCTGCTAGACGGTGTATGTGTGATTGTTTACAATAAAAATAATGACTGGTGCAGTGGAATATGAACCATTATGAAAGTGTACCACTATAAGGTCCCCTTACTGGATCATGATCAATTAGTAATAGATGTAAGTCTTGGGAAGGTAACTTTTCTCCCACGGCGGGTCTGTCTGGTTGAAGGGATGGACGTTTCTGGGGTTGAATCTAACTCTTGTTGTGCTGGCTATGATGGTATGGTTGTTGGACCAGGTTTGGCTTGCAGATGAGTTGAGGCAGATTCTGTCCCTTGTGGTGTTTTTTTCAGAAAGGCTGGTTTGGCTCTTAATGTTTCCATTGATTTCCTCGGTCAATGGTGAGATGCTTCTCTGAACACTTCAAAATCTTAAAAAGACCTTGGTAAGTTGGTGTTAGTGGTCTCTTTATTCCATTATTACAGATGAAAAGTCCTGTAAACTGATGTGGAACGTGGGTGGTTGATGATGATTGCCTAGGTGGTATGTACTCAGTTAGGTCATTTTATTGCATAGTTTCTGAGTAAAGGGACTTGCGGTAATAGGGTTGGCTGGACAGAAAGAGTGTTGTGTCGAAGACTATTTCTGCTGAGTCGTCTTTGAGAGAATTTCAGATCGGCAGAAGAATCAGATGTAGCTCATCTACCCAGTTGCTAGTGGGACATTTTGTGGTTAGAGGAACCGGTGGAATCTTTTGACAAGGTCATTGGTGCAAGGACAATAAGTGGTGGTCTTAATGTGTTTGACGCCAAGCAGTTGGGTAAATTTTTGAAGGAGTAAGGATTGGAACTGTGCACCACGGTCTGTGGTGATGATGCCAGGCATGCCAAATACTGCAATCAACTCACAAAGAATTACCTTTGCTACTGTGTTAGCTAAGGTATCTCTGATGAGTACTGCTACTGTCTGTGCTGCAGTACACAGTTCAAAGGGCATTTTTAAAAATTCAAACAGTCCGAAAGGAGTTGTAACTGCTGTCTTTGGAATGTCCTCCAGAGCAACAGGAATTTTGGTAATAAAAGTCAAGTTGATTTTCGAGAAGATAAGGGCCACCTGCAGGCCTGAGGCAAAGTCATGGATATGTGGGATCGGATACCGGTCGAGTATTGTTGATGCATTCCGGTAGTCTGACTCTGAATTCCCCATCAGATTTAGGTACCCAGTGGAGTGGTGAGGCAACGGATGATATCTCATAACATCTCAAAAAGCCTTTTTAGCATATACATCTTGTGTACACACCTCCCTCTCTATCTTGATCCATTCTCTAACAGGGTAAGGAAACCGTACCCTGTTAGAGAATGGATCAAGAGAGAGACGGTTACGGTTACGGTTACGGTTAGGGTTAGGCTAGAGTTAGGGGTAGGTCAGGGTTAGGGTTTAAGGTCAGGGTTAGGGTTTGGGTTTAGGGTAAGAATTAGGGTAAGGGCTAGAGTTAGGGGCAGGGTTAAGTAGGTGATGTCTTAGGCTTAGGGTTAGGGTTTAGGGCCAGGGTTAAGGGCCAGGATTAGGGTTAGGGTTTCTGGTTACGGTTAGGGTTAGTGTTTAGGGTTAGGGGTTAGGGTTGGGGTAAGGTTAGGATTAAGGTTTAGGGTTAGGGTTAGGGTTAGGGTTTAGTGTTAGGGTTAGGGTTAGGATTAGGGTTAGGGTTAGGGTTAGGGTGGTTTTAGGTTAGGGGTAGGGTTAGGGTTAGGGTTAGCCTTAGGGTAAGGGTTAGGGTTAGGGTTAGGGTTAGGGTTAGGGTTAGGGTTAGGGGTTAGGGTAAGGGTTAGGGTTAGGGGTTAGGGTTAGGGTTAGGGTTAGGGTTAGGTTTTAGGGTTAGGGTTAGGGTTAGGGTTAGGGTTAGGGGTTAGGGTTAGGGTTAGGGTTAGGGTTAGGGTTTAGGGTTAGGGTTAGGGTTAGGGGTTAGGGGTTAGGGTAAGGTTAGGGTTAGGGTTAGGGTTAGGTTTGGCAGGTTAGGGTTAGGGTTAGGGTTAGGGTTAGGGTTTAGGGTTAGGGTTAGGGTTTGGGTTAGGGTTAGGGTTAGGGTTAGGGTTAGGGTTTAGGGTGAGGGTTAGGGTTAGGGTTAGGGTTAGGGTTAGGGTTAGGGGTTAGGGTTAGGGTAAGGGTTAGGGTTAGGGTTAGGGTTAGGGGGGGGGTTAGGGTTAGGGTTGGGGTTAGGGTTAGGGTTAGGGTTAGGGTTAGGGTTAGGTTAGGGTTAGGGTTAGGGTTAGGGTTCGGGTTAGGGTTAGGGTTTAGGGTTAGGGTTAGGGTTAGGGTTAGGGTTAGGGTTAGGGTTAGGGTTAGGGTTAGGGTTAGGGTTTAGGGTTAGGGTTAGGGTTAGGGTTAGGGTTAGGGTTAGGGTTAGGGTTAGGGTTAGGGTTAGGGTTAGGGTTAGGGTTTAGGGTTAGGGTTAGGGTTAGGGTTAGGGTTAGGGTTAGGTTAGGTTAGGGTTAGGGTTAGGGTTAGGGTTAGGGTTAGGGTTAGGGTTAGGGTTAGTTGAACTAAATTTTCAACTTAACTTTAATTACTACTTTA